>NC_092875.1:41041861-41191861 GCF_028372415.1 Notamacropus eugenii
GACTAGAACCTGACACCATCTGTAGTAATAGCTAGTATTTCTATGATGCCTTAAGATCTGCAGAGCATTAATCCTCATGACAGTATCATGGAGTAGGTGCTGTTTTTCCTTCCATTTTCCAGAAGAGGACATTAAGGCCAGAGAGTCTAAGAGACTTGCTCAGGGTCCCAGAGGAAAGCTTCTGGGGTGAGATTCAAATTCAAATCTTAGAGATTCCAGGTCCAACAGTCTGTCCACTTCACCCGCAGTTGTCTGTTCTATACCCATCATCTCTTCCCTCCACAAAGAAAACAAGGAAGATCTGACATGAATTTACTGATTGCTTTTCTCTGCATCCTTCAGATTCAGCAGATGAACACCCACTGCATGCAGAGGACTGTGCCAGCTGCTGGAAGTCTTTGCTAACAGTCTAATTGGGAGCATAAGAAAGTAATGCACAGTACTACCTGATAAATACCAAAGGGAAGGAGCCACTCAGGCTTCAAGCAGGGAAGGATTTTTAATGCATGGGGTAGGAGGGAAGCAAGAAGAGAAATCAGTTACCTGGCATTAACTCTACTGAGACTATGTTCCCGAAGGTAGCATCTCCCTTGGCATTGTGTAAAAAGTGATGCAGGGAAAGCATCCATCACTCACTAAGTTAAAAAGCTCCTTGAACACTAGCTCCCATTGGCCCCAGGGAAGCAGAGGGAAAGCCAATCACAATTCCCTGCTAAGAAGACTGGCTAAACTTCAGTTCTGTGGTTTCATTTCATCAGAAGTCTAAGCAGTCCCTCTTGACTATACTTAAAATTAATTAAGTCATGGCAGCAGTGGTGGTGGGCTGGTGGTGGGGGGCACGATGGAGGAGTAGGGAAAATCACAGTAGGTAAGGTTTCATTCTAATTATGCACCAGATGGAAATCCCAAGATTGCATTTGGACAACTTGAACTCTACAAATGAAGACTCTGCCATGACAGTGGGGACTGATTCTCATTTCTGTAGTTGCCTGAGAGCCATTCTGGGAACAATAAAAAAGAGGTGGGGGAGTCAACCTGCCATTGAGGACACTGAACTCTCCTTGTCCCCCTTTTTGATGGCAGAAGGGCTTTGCTCCCTGTTTCTCTTTGTCAGGAAATGAGCTCTTCACATGCCATAAATCTCTAGTGGCCCAACTGGGCTTCTTATGTCTGAGCTGGACTTATATTTTCTGTTGGGGGGACATCTATGGTGACTTGTCAGTGACAAGAGGTCTCAACTTTGTTTTGCTGGTTAGTCAACAAACATTTTATTAAGCTCTCACTGTTTGCCAAGCATTGCGCTAAATCCCAGGGATACAAAGAAAAGCAATAATCCCTATCTTCAAAGAGTTTCCATTCTGGTGGGGAGAAAACATGTAAATAATTAAATACATAGAAGATATGTATAGAATTCGAGCTTGGTGGCACATCTACCTCCTTCTCATCATTATTTAGGTGAAGTAACCCTGTGTGTACCTATTTATGGTACTTAGTGACGGACACATCCTCATCTCTATCTGGAGGATAAAACATTGCAAATTAAATAAATTTTTATCAAGGCACATGTTTCATTTATATCAGCCTGGTGCCAGAAAAATGGAGAGTGTTCAGGTTTCCAATGTATTGCTTTAGGAGAGAATTAACCTCCATCTCATGTTGGGAGACCTGTGCTTCAACTGTGTGTAATGCAAATGATTGTTATAGGCCCAACCACTTTCTGCCATTTTCCCCATGTGTCTTTAAGGGAAGGGTGGCTGTGGAAGCCTCATTTCCCACTGTGATGAGTCCTTGTCCCATCATACACAATGTATTTGGTGCTAATGAAGTGGTTTGTTTTGTTGTCTCTAACAGCATAAAAGCTGCTCCCAGGCTCAAGATCATGGCGGTGAGAGTCAGCAATGAAGATGAATGGGAGATCCAGGAGGAAATTGACAATGGAGAGGTGCAGACAACGGCAACCCTTGTGTGTGTGGGCCATATTTCAGATACCGAGAGCAGGTAAGAAAGGGCCGGACACTCCTGTGCCAGGAGGCCTGTGGTAGCTGATAGAGAAGTAATGCATTCATTTTTCTGATGGGTCTTCTTTATGGCTAATAGAATTGCTGTCTTTCTAGCTCATCAGCATAGTGGCAGCCATATAGCTCCTGAATAGCTACATTATGTGGATATGTTATTGCACCAAGCTTTCTTCTTTGGGCTTTTTATTCATAAACGACCTAATTACAGATGTGGCATGGGACAGAAATTATCCAGCTCAGAGTTGCTGGGGGTGCGTAGTTGGACAACACTATGGCTATACAGATGACGGTAAGGGGTCATGGATTAAAATGGGGGAAATAGAAATGATTTAGGAGGACTGAGGGAGATGGGTTTTTAGATTGCAATAGCTGTTGGATAATTTTTTGTTAGCACTTTGTGCAATATGTCCCACAGACATCATTTTGGCTTATTGCCATGCTGCAATGATTGGAAAAAAAAGCCAAGACCCATTAGATTCCAGAGGAAGCTAGTCAGTCCTCAATTGGCTGCCATGCTTTGTTAGAAACCAGAAGTTTATCCCTTTCTCCTATCATCATGGCACTCTTAGAGTCATTATCTTTGCCCCTACTCCCCTCTCCCCACCTCCCTTGCTTAAATGCCGTTGATGACAAACCATTTTAATGAGTCAGAGGTGGGATAATAGGATGGTGAAGGACCTTGAGTCCTTGATAGAAGGAGATTGGTTGGAG
Source organism: Notamacropus eugenii (assembly GCF_028372415.1). Lineage (NCBI taxonomy): Eukaryota > Metazoa > Chordata > Mammalia > Diprotodontia > Macropodidae > Notamacropus > Notamacropus eugenii. The sequence continues at coordinate 41,044,591 of NC_092875.1, forward strand.
GAACTGGGCATATTTAGCCTGGAAAAGAGAAGATTCAGAGGGGTATCCACTAACTATTTTCAGGTATTTGAAGGGCTGTCATTTGGAGGAGGGACCTTACTTGTTCTGTTGGGCTCAGTGAGCAGAACCTTCCTTCCTTCCTTCCTCCCTCCCTCCCTCCCTCCCTCCCTTCCTTCTTTCCTTCCTTCCTTCCTTCCTTCCTTCCTTCCTTCCTTCCTTCCTTCCTTCCTTCCTTCCTTCCTTCCTTCCTTCCTTCCTTCCTTCCTCCCTTCCTCCCTTCTCTCTGTCTATCTACTTTTCCCTGGTGGGGAGTGATGAAGATACCCAGGTTCTATGGCTCTAATAATTACCTCCCCACTTTCCCCTACATGCTCCTGTTCACATACCACTGTCATTCACTTGGTCCTCTTGCATCTGTCTCCTTAAAGTTCTTCTACTATCCTTTGAAGTGAAGGTGAATTCCTCCTGTTACCCCAAAGCTGCTTCTATTTGACATGTAAATACTGTTTGCTATTTACCTCTCATTGGCTACCAGAGTTGGAAAGAAAAAGTTTTACTTACCTGGGGAAAAACCCAGACTTTTTTTAAAGGAAAGGAAACATACCTTGGGGTGGTTTAAACAATTCTATTTTGATTCATCCTTGGCATTTCCCTTCCCCTCAACATTTCTCCCTTTGGCTTGCAATCATATATGGGTTCTACACGTTGTTGTGTTCATCCTTTGTTTTTGAAGAAGACAATGACGTCAGACAAATGATGATCACTTGCACTTGACTTTGTTCTAAGTGAGGGAGGGGTGTGCAAGGGAATCAAAGAAGTCTTCATGGAGGAAGTGTAGTCTTAGTGTCACCTTTAAGCATTTTTGATGGAAGACAAAAATTCTGACAGGCTGAGATTAGGAGGGAGACCATTCCAGGCATCGGGACTGGCTTGTGCAAATGTAGGGAGGTGGGAGATGAAATATCAGGGGGAGAAAAATGAAAATCAGACAGGAGGTCCAATAGTAATAAATATTAATAAAATCAGATAGCAAAACATTCATTCAGTCATTGGATAAGCATGGCTCAGTGGATAGAATACTAGACCTGGAGTAATAGTTCAAATCCAGCTTCATGTACTTACTACTTGTGTGACTCTGGGCAAGTCACTTACCCTCTGTCCATCCTAGTTTCCTCATCTATAACATGGGAATGAAACAACACCTAACTCCCAGAGTTATTATGAGGATCAGATTAGATAATGATTGTAAAGTGCTTAACATAGTGCGTGGCACATAGTGGGCCTAAGTTATGCTGACCAAAAACCTGGTCAGTTTTGAAGATTGGTGCATGGGGTTTTCTCACAATTATACATTTCAAGCAGCTCCTATGTCTTATCTGAAAGCTGACCCTGTAAAGATCAGTCATTTACTGTTTCCTTGTTCTTTTGATTGAATACAGGAACTTTTGGAAAGTAAGACACCTCTTTTTCTGATTTCAAGGAATTGTACCTGTTCATTCTCCCTCTCCTAACTTGTAAAGTCCCTAATCTTTCTTCCAATTAGAAATCAGATGACCTAATTTTTTATCCTGGTTAATTGTTTCCTTTAATTAATTGGTTTTATTTGAATAATTGTTTTTATGTATGAAAGTCTGTGTCCCCTTCCACCTGGTACCAAAGCTGAGGAAGGCTATGGGTTCTGATTTGTTATGCTGTTGGCATGGATTGCTTAGTAAATTGATGTGATCAGAAGCTCGAACCTTTGTTTCTTCAGTCATTTCCTCTTTCACCTGCTACATAAAAAATCTATTGTATGTAACATGCAAGATATATACAGAGAAGATAGAAGGTAACCTCAGAGGGGAAGGAGAAAGGAGATAGGAGGATAAAAAAAGGCCTTCTATAGAAGTTAGGATTTAAACTGAGTCTTTAGAGAAGCCAGAGCAACCAAGAGGTGGAGAGCATTCTAGGCATAGAAAATAGCCAGAGCAAAGGTGTGGAGATGGGAGATGGTGAATCTTGGGTAAGAAACAAGGTCAGTGTCTTTGAAGTGCGTAGAATGTAAAGTGTAAGAAAATTGGAAAGATGGGAATGAGTCAGATTGTAAGGGCTTTAAATGCCAAATTGTGTATTTTTTAATTGATTCTGGAGGTAATAGGGAGTCATTGGAGTTCATTGAATGAGAGGAAGGGGTAACATGGTCAGATCTGCACGTTGGAAAAATAATTTTGACAGTTGAGTGGAGGAAGGAATAGAGGGGGGAGGAACTTGAGGCATGAGGACCAATCAGAAGGTAAGAGGTGATGAGGATCCAAAATGGGGTCGCAACTGGGCAAGTGGAAAGAAGGGGACATATATGAAAGATGTTGTAAAGTTATAAACAATAAGATTTCACAATTGATTGGACCAAAAATAAATGAATTTCTCTCAATCTATTACCTTTTCAAGGACATCTTCACATGGATAAGTGGCGGTCTCTGAGGCTGTGTCTACACATGCAACCAGGATGTTGGTGCTGAAAAACAGCTCCAAACAGCTGTGTGTGCATAGACACATTTGAGGCAGTGTGCTGATTCAGCTACTGATGTTGCAGGCAAATTCTCTAAGCTTAGCAAGATAAGCAGGAGTGGTGGGCTTGGGAAATAACACTCTTTTTGTGGCTTGATGATTTTGGAAAAGGATTTGTACGGTTGAGTGAAGGTGCAGAAGCTGATGAAGAGTCAGTTACTGCTGACAATGGAGTGTAAACTGCATTCTACCTTCAGTAAGCTCTTAATATGACTTAGAGTTGGTGACAATTAGGTTAAGGTCACAGGTTTGATTTACACATGGAGCTGCTAGCTTCCCACCTGAGGGAGGCCACAGACTACATTTCTAGTCCCAGCTAGTTCTCTTAACAAATGTGGGCCACTACTCAGTAAGGATAATTCTAAACTTAATCTAGTAAGTGCAGTTTTAATAGGGATAGGTCTGAACATGTACATTTGGACTAAAAAAGATAAATTTTACTGTTTAAGGATGAAAGATATGGCTAGACAACAGTTCTCAAGAAAGACACCTGAGGGTATCAGTGGACCATAAATTCAGTGAGACAGAAATGTGTCACGACAATTGAAAAAGCTATAATCAATTTAAAACAGCATGAATAAAAGTATAGTATCTATAGGTGGTTCAGTGAATAGAGAGATGGTCATGGAGTGAGAAAGATATGAGTTAAAATCTGGCCTCAGATACTAGCTGTGTGACCCTGTTTGCCTCACTTGTCCAATGAGCTGGAGAAGGAAATGGAAAACCACTCCATTATCTTTGCCAAGAAAACCCCAAATATAGTCATGGAGAGCTGGACATGACTGAAACAACATATACAACAAAAATGGCTCATTTAAAATAAAATGACCCTCCTAGAGGAAATACCATCATTCTTTGTTCTGTATGAACAAAACTTGTGGTCCCTTTAGTAGACATAATATATGGTGTCATAGATTCAGAACTAGAAGAGACCAGAATGGTCCTCTGATCCAATGCCTTCATTTTGCTTATAAGAAGGCAGGTCCAGAGAAGGGTGGCAATTTTCCCAAGGTCACCCAGAAAGTAGCAAACTCAAGATGCAAAGCTACATTCTTTGACTCCAAATCCAGTGTTCTTTCCAGGAGAGCACATTGTGTCAAGGTGGATGTACCAGTAAATTAGGTGCTAGTTTTCTGCCAGTGGGAAGAGTTCTCTTTCCACCAGCAGTTTTCTGCTTTTTATTCACCTCCATTGAGAATGTCCTAATACCTTCTCCTTTACTCTCTTTCTTTGCATTTCTAATTTGACCTCTCTTTAGTTGTCCAAAATGCCACGCATCTCTACCTGGGACGGACAATTTATGCCTATCCAATAACCCTGTAAAATACATTCCACAATATAAATAAATAATCAGTCCTTTTTATACTTTTTGTTAAACTGTGTTATCAAATGAGATTTGAAAAAATGGCTCCTGGAATGTGCTGGGCTGCTAACAAGGTGAATTTATGAATATATTCCTAACAAACCTTGCTGCCGAGAGCTGTAATCTCCAAATTGTGACAAGGCTGGATGGAACGGAGTTTTAATAGAATATAATGTACAAACTGCCTGAAACACCACGATAAGAATTTAAAAAGTGGTGTAAAGAAAGGAGCCGGTGCACTCTGTGAGGACAGCGGAAAGGTCTTAATTTAAAATGTTTTAATGAGCCCTCATTGTGAGGAAATGGTGAGTAATGAAGATGAATAAGCATGCGATAAAGGGGTCAAACTGCAGAAGGGAGGAGAGGAAAGATTAGAAAAATAAAACAGATGCAGAAAGCATGCCCAGGGATGACACCCCGGGGAAAGCTATAGGACGGACTCGGAGCGGGACGCTGAATGATTTGAAGGCAGGCAGGGATAGATTTGTGTTTTTGTTGCTGGAACCCAGCCCATTCTGTCAACTTTGGACATGTTCAGAAACCTCAGTAACCTGATGATGGTTCTGAATGGAAAGTCAGAATTAAGTTACAAAGCTTGGAAAGGGTCTCCTGGCATAAGACATAGATACTGGGCTTGGCGTTAGCAAAATCCCGATACTGCTGCTTCTCAGTCATGTGACCCTGAGAAAGTCACTTTGCTTCTCTAGCCTCAGTTTGCTCATGTATAAAATGGGAATGATAATATCTAAGGTACCTACTTTAAAAAGTGGTAATAATAAGGTTCAAAGGATACAATTTCCATAAAGCTCTTTGAAATCTTAAATAGCAATAAATGGCACTTGTCTTTGGAGTAATTTTTTGCTTCTACTTTTGATAACTGAATAGTAAAACTGCAGCACAAACTTCTCCAAAGAAATATATGTTCAGTCCTGTTCTTAGCCCCAGAGCAAATGAAAGTAAAGATCAAAGGCAAATATTTACCTTAAGTGCTACAATATTTGAAAATCTGGAACCGATCTTTCAGGAGTTTCCATTTGCATACTTTAATTAATCCCAAAATATTAAACCTAATCTCACAAAGAAAAAGTTCACAGTGTTAATTAACTTGAGACCTACAGCTTTTGTGAAATTCAACAGTTCAACACAAAGCAAAAAATAGTGTTAATAAAACTAAATTACTGTGACAGGTATAATTTCATGGATTAGTGAAACATGAACCAAGCAGATTCTTTCATTGTTTTTCCTATTCCATGCCCAAGTTATAGAAAAAAAGAGTAACTTCAGAGGTTTGAAATGGATTCATTTGGTTCTATAAGGTAGACCAAATTTTTTCTAACTTGGTCTATTTAACTCTCCCTTCCTCCTTTCCTCCCTCCCTCCTTCCCTTCCTTTTTTTCTTCCTTCCTTCCTTCCTTCCTTCCTTCCTTCCTTCCTTCCTTCCTTCCTTCCTTCCTTCCTTCCTTCCTTCCTTCCTTCCTTCCCCCTTTTCTCTGCCTCTCCATCCTTCCTTTTCCCCTTTCTTCCTTCTTTTCCTCTCTCTCCCTTCCTATTTTCTTTCCTCATTCCTTTTCTCCTCCCTTCTTCTCTTCCTCTTTTTCTCCCTCATTTCTCTCTCCCTCCCTCCTTCCTCATTCCTTCTCTCTCTCTCTCTCTCTCTCTCTCTCTCTCTCTCTCTCTCTCTCTCTCTCTCTCTCTCTCTCTCTCTCTCTCTGTCAACCTCATTAGCCTTTCACTTCTTTCAAAAGACTTTCCTGATAGTGGAAAGATAGGATCTGCAGAGCATTCTTTTGAAAATCTTGGGGGTTACACACACACTCTGATGCTCCAGCTTCTTCCTCAAGTATATTCATTGATTGAGCACTGATTGTAACTTTCTTCTTTTGATCCAACTTGGCAATTAAAATCCTGAGCTAATACAACCCACACTATGCAAAACCTACATTTGAACATCTGAATGTGAAAATCTATTCATAAAATGTCTTGTTTTGCGAAATGATTCTCTATAGATTCCTACAAGCAGTCGGGCAGCCTTAGTGCGTTCATTCATTCACTCGTTCATCCATCCAAAACCATTTGAAAACTTGTATGTAATGTGTATGAATCAATTTATAAAAATTATGGGGAAAACCTCATGTCCATTAAGTAAATTTGGGTCTGTGAACTCTTCTGCCTCACAATGGGAAGATGGGGAGGAAGCTTACCATGAAAAAAATCTTGTGAAAAAGTTCAAAAGTGTCATTTAACCCTGTCTAACTCAGCATTCTTTTCATCCTCAATTCAGGGTTGGGAACTTTAATTTTCCTTCCCTCTTTGGGGAGGGCAGCGAGGATGTGCTATATCCCTTGCCAGGTCTTCTGATTGGGTCTGTGCCCATGACAGAGCTAATCTGCCATCTCACTTTTAAAATTCAATGAGAAGGATCAGCTAAGACTACAAATGCACTCATAGAAGGTGGAGATTGGAAATAGTTTTCTGTGAATTTATGGGAGGACATGAGCAAGAGACATAATGAATGGGCAGGCATGGATAGGCTGCCATCTGCATCTCTGGAAGGAATACCCACAGTGATGAAATCATGAGGTGCTGGAGTATTATAATGGTGTGTGTGTGTGTGTGTGTGTGTGTGTGTGTACAAATGATCTTAGTTGGTCTGCAACTCTGATCTGGAATTTAAAACAACAGAGACAGAATCCTATACTCAGTTGATCTCACTATGGGATTTATTGATAGTATCCAAACTGACCTGGTGGACAGAGAGTACTGACAATAATATTCCCAGGCTGTCTCACTGCCACCCTAGGTTTCAGTTAGGATTTGGATTCTGAGAGGCTCAAGGATATCATTCTAGTTTTACAGAACAGGAAACTGACTCTCAGAGAGGTTACTTGACTTTCCTGTAGACACCCAGCTAGTAAGTATTGGGGCCAGGCTTGAACTCAAGGTGTCTGGTTACAAGCCCAGTGCTTATCACAGTCTACCATGCTATACAATCAGCCTACTCCTTGATGAGGCAGCTAGGTGGCCCAGTGCATAGCATGATTGAGTTAGAGTCAGGAAGGCCTGAATTCAGATCCTGCCTCAGATATTCACTAGCTGTCTGAACCTGGGCAAGTTATTTTCTCCTGCTCATCTGTAAAATAGGTATCGTGGAATCATTTCTATTATAGAATCACTGACCTGGAAGAGGACTCTCAGCTCATCTAATTCAACCTGTACCTGATAGAATCTTTACAACATAGTTAATAAATGACCCCCAGAATGCTGCTTGGAGACCCCTCCCAATGGGGTGGGGTGACTTCTGAGGGAGCCCAGGCCATCTCTGAGTAGGTGTAATTATTAGAAAGTTTTTCCTTCAAGTCTCAAGCCTTCTACCTGCATGAAGGTAGAAAGTAAATGACTTCACAGTAGGGTGGATGTGTAAGGTAAGAGAGAGTGAGGAGTGAGGATTCCAGTGATGTCATCAGTCTGGGTCAGGGGGAGGATGGTCCTGTCCTCAGTAGTAATGGGGAAATTTGGAAGAAGGAAGAGTTCATTTTGGGGGAGGGAGATTAAGTCTTCTTATTGTCAGTTACTTCATTAGTAACTATCATATAGTAACGAATTCCAGAGGGTGACCTGTGAGTTCCTTAGAATGGGCCATTTGAAGGATGTTCAGCTACAGGAGGAAGGAGGGCATGGTGGAATTTTCTCCAAAGCTTAGATTAAGTTGTGTGATGCCATTGGGTGTCGGATGCCATTAAATACTTAATGAGCCTGCAGGAATAAGGAATGGGCCCCACCCTCCATCTTTACAGTATCTTCATATGGGCTCTCACTCAGCACCTTGGCATGTTCCCTCCCAAGTCTTTTTACGCCCCTCATTCATTGTACAAACATTTACTCCTTCATCATGAGATTGAGTTAATTAGCGATCCCCCAGTGGCATTGGAAGATGCTGAGGGCACTGGAACTGAGGCTTTTAGTCTCTATGTGATTTGGGTTAAGTTGGTTAGTCAAGAAATAATCAATAAATAAGCATTTGGGCAGTTAGGTGGCACAGTGTCCTGGAGTTAGAAAACCTGGGTTCAAATCTAGCCTCAGACGTATTATCTTTGTGACCTCAGGCAAGTCACTTAACCTCTGTTTACCTTAGTATCCTCATCTGTAAAGTGGAATTAATAATAGCACCTACCTTCCAGGGTTATGAGGATAAAATGAGATAATATTTGGAAAGTGTTTTGTAAATCTTAAAGTGCCATATAAATATTGTTACTATTATTGCTGTTATACAGTTGAGAGGGGAAGAAGAATCAATAAAAAGCTTCAGGTTGGAAGCTTAATATAGCAGAGCCTTGAAAGAAGCTAATGATAGGAAGAGATGAGGTGGGGAGAACATTCTAGGTATGGGGGCCTACCTACATAAAGGCATGGAAGTGACAGATGTCATGTCCCAGTATGTAGGCCATTTTGGATAGAATGGGGACTGCATGAAGCCGAGAAATCTGTAAGAAGTCTGGGGAGGTGGGCTGTGTTTGACACACAATAGGCACTTATAAAGTGGTTGATAATAATGGTGGAAATCCTGGTTTCTGAGAACTCTGGCAGTGAAAATGAAACAAGCAGAGAGGTGGGAGACCATAGGTGTGGAATGAGGAGCGGGTTTTTAAAAGTGGCTAGTAGGTTAATTTATGTGTATCTATTTGCAGACCAGCTAGGTGGTGACATAGTGCATAGAGTGCCAGAATTGGAGTCAGACTCATCCTTCTGAGTTCAAATCCAGCCTTAAACACTTATTAGCTGTGACTCTGGACAGGTTACTTAATCCTATTTGCCTCAGTTTCTTCATCTGTAAAATGAGCTGGAGAAGGAAGTGACAAACCACTCCAGTATTTCCACCAAGAAAAAGCCAAATGAGGTCACAAAGAGCTGGACATTCTGATCGACTACCGGGGAGTGGGGATTCTGTGGCTTCAAGGCCACATGACCTTCTAGGTCCTCAAGTGTGACCCTTTGACTGAATCCAAACTTCACAGACCAAATTCCCTTAATAAAAGGATTTGTTCTATAAAACTTGGACTCAGTCAAAAGACCTCACCCAAGGACCCAGAAAGCCACATGTGGCCTCAAGGCTGTGGGTTCCCCACCCCTGGACTAAAAAATAAAAAGCTTTTCCTGTCCCTTGGTGATCTGTACACACCTGGTGCTTAATAAATGTCTGTCAGTGACTATGACTGATGATTTGGGCAGGGTATCAAGTACCCAGGGGTTCAGTAGAGACAGTGTGGTGCAGTGGGTTGGGTACTGGACAGGGAGTCAAGAAGACCTGGCCTCCAATCCTACCTCCCTCTTGGATGATTTGTATAGCTTCTCATCTGCAAATGAGGAGTAATGCCTGCCCTTACTTGGCACAGGGTGTCTGTGTGTTCTATAAAGGCTTCATCCCAAGGAGCCAATGCAGAAAAAGTGCTTTGTGAGCTTTTGAGGAAAGAGGACTTGGTGATCTGAAGGTCTTAAGATTTCTTTGTTCCTAGGGAAGAGCTCACTGTGGCGAGGTAGCTGGCAATAACTAGTGGGTGCCTTTTTGGGTAGGGGCTCTCTATTGACAAACAGTACACAGGCGGTGGCTGGAAAAAACCAATGTGCTTTTGATGGAGAGGGCACCATCCTTGACTGGGTTAATTGGGTATTGAAATATAATATACATTATGTGGCATAATCAGCACTAACTCATGCCTCCATCAAGCAGCCACTGTAAGCATTAGCCAAAATGGGCAACAGCTGAAGCAGCATTTTATGTGAATCTGCTCAAATTACATTCCCCCAAATCTTCAACTGTGGAAGGAAATATGCAGATTAGTGAGGTCCCCTACCTACCCTGGGAGGGGGTGGGTCTGGATTGTAGGATCATGGAGCTAGAGATAGAGGGAAGAGGCCTCAGAGGTCACTGAGTCCCCCCTCCACCCACTTTATAGATGAGGGAATTGAGACCTAAGAATAGGATCATGCATGGATCTATAGCTGGAAGGCAACTCTGAAGTTACTGAGTCCAATCTCCTCATTTTACTACTCTAAGTGAAATTGTCCCATGGCTCACTGTGGGTTAAGCAGTTTTAAGGTTCATGATAATGATCCCCTCCAGTCAGGAATGACCTTCTTTCTCAGACCTCATGTGGCACTAAGTTCAGTGGGATAATATATTGAGAGCTAGAAGGATCCTTAGTGTTATATAGTCCACCCCTTTCATTTTATAGGTCAACGTACAAGTATTTACTAAGGATTTACTATGCCTGGGAATGGGCAACAGATCTGGGCCATGGCATTAGATGGAAAGATGGAGGATTGTCTCTCTCTATAAGGAAGAGTGACGAGGCCACTATGACTCGACACCGAGAACCAAAAGAGGTCCTATGACTTGCCAAATAAGTGGCAGGATTTGAATTTGTTGACATTGGAATGAAGACAAGATCATCAGAGATGAGAAGCACCATGATTTTCAAAATGGGAGTTTGCATAAGCCTCAAGGAAAGGATACAAATTAGACCAAGGATAGGGATACACAAGGCCAAAACAGTCCCTGCCCTCAGGGGCTTACCTTCCATTGGGGGTGATGATACGGGCATAAATCGGTACATACCAGATGCATATGGAGTAGATGGAATGCAACCTCATAGTAGAAGGCTGTAGCACCTAGGGGAGGGCATGGAGAAAGGCTGTCCTACAGAAGGTCACATTTAAACTGAGTCTTGAAGGAAGTCAGGATGTTCCAAGCTAAAGAAATAATTGAGGAAAAGAGAAGAAGGCAGCAAGGTGAGGTGGAAAGAACACAAGATTTGGAGACAGAAGATGAGTTTGAATTCTACTTTTACTACTCTTGCTGTGTCACCTTCGATGAGTTACTCTTTTCTTGGCCTCATTTTCCCTCTATGTGAAATGCGGGGGTTGGACAATATGATTTTAAAGATCCCCTTTAATCTGTGAGATAGCATGGTCTTGTAGTTAGAATCAAGGCAACATGTCACAGTGAAAAGAGTAGAGTACCTGGGTCTAATCTTGGCTCTGTTACCTACACGTGATTTCAAGTGGTAATAATACTACTAATAATATTAGCTCACAGTCACATAGTGTTTTAAAATTTACACAAGTACATTAGATTATCTAATTTGATCCTCACAACAACCCTGAAAAGTAGGTTCCATTATGATCCAGTTTTTACAGTTGAGAAAACTGAGGCAGAGGTTAAGTAACTTCCCCAGGGTCACACAGTTGGTAAGTGTCTGAGACAGGATTTGAAATCAGGTCTTTCTGATTCTAAACCCAACCCTCTAATTTTAATAATAGTGAATATTCATATGATGCTTTGAAGATTTCAAAGCACATTAGATATGTCAGCTCATTTGATTTCCCTGGATCTTTCTGGGACCTGGTTTCCTCATCTGGAAAGTGTTGGACCAGATGATATTTAAGGTCTCTGCTATTTTAAAATCTGTATTCTGTGCTCCTGTGACTCAGAGTCAGGAAGACCTATGTTCAAATCCTGCCTCTAAAACTTACTAGCAGTGAGATCATGGGCAAGCCACTTAACTGCTCTTGCCCTCATTTTCCTCATCTTTAAAATGGGTATAAGAATAATACCTACCTCTCAGAGTTGTCATGAAGATCAAATGAATTAATGTTTGCAAAATTCTTGGGTGGCTTTAGAGTTAAATGTTAAAGTTTTAATGTTAACTGTATTATGATGATGATTATAAGCATTATTATTACCCAGTCACACTTATAATCAGTGGCAGGGGCTTGAGGAGAGATGAAAAGATTTGGAACAGCTACTTGGAGAGTGCAGTAGTGAACTGATTGTATGGTTGTTGTTGGTGGTCCTTGGTTTTTGAAGACAGCCAATGACATCACAGGGTGATGTGTTGACTTCTGCATAAACTGGATTTAAGTGAGGCAGAGTTGCACAGAGGGGTTGAATTATTGTCTTGCTGCAGTGAGGGCCCAGTTCAGATCATATAACTTGAATTTGGAGAAGACCCAATCAACTTGGTTTTGGGATTTTCTCTAGCTGTGTTCATCAGCAAAGGGAGTGAATGGGAACCAAGAGCTTGAAGAAACCTAAGAAACCATCCTATCCATATCTAAATATGGATTGTTTGTTGCTGTTGCTTCACTTCATGCTTGTGATTTCATCCACATAGGGAACTCCCATGTAGAAAGTCCCACCACCCATGCATATCAGAAGCCTATAAGTAACTAAGCTAAGGGACTTGGCCAAAGTCATACAGCCAGTATGTGTCAGAGGTTGAATTTGAACCAGTGTTTCCTGGCATTGAGGCTGGATCTCTCCTATGCCAGGCTACTTCTTGCCCTTATTTTGCTAATGAGAAAATGGATTCCTAGAAAAGGGAAGGGAGCTGTCCAAGGTCACCTCACAGCACACGGTCTGCAGGCCCAGCTCTTCATTTACACTATTCTCAGACTCTGCCCACTCTCTCCTCTCCTCAGACTCTCCCCACCATCCCCACCTCCTCCTAATTGCTCTCCTTTGTACTGGCACAGAGACCACAAACTGTTGCCTCCAGCAAACAACCCCCGACATACGGTTTCCCATGGCAACTGAGAGAAGAAGGCGGTGGAGTGTGATTCAGCTCCTTGCTTAATTTCCTCCACATGGCCTGAATTTCTTTTAGCCAGTCAAGCCTGCATGTATGGGACAGTTCATTCTTGGGTGGGGGACATTGCCTGGGATGCTTAGATTCTGCCTTCTTTATGTTTAGAGGCAGAGTTCTGGTTCCTTGTGGGTGATGGTGAGGCTTAAAAGGAGAAGAAAGAGTGAGCAGTGATCTAGGACCTCATTGAGAGTGTACCCAGAAAGACCCAAGATGAGAGAATGGTAGATTTAGAGGTGGAAGAGACTTTAGAGCTCTCTTCCCTATTTCATGTGGAAGAGAGGCTTAATTTACTTCATTCCAGAAAGCTGAACTGGGAGGAGTAGAAAGAAGTTGCAGAAAAGTAAAATTAAGGTTTGGTCTGAGGAAAAGCCTGCTACCACATAGAGCAGCCCAGCCCAGAGAGGATGAGCAACTTGCCCTGGGTCACAAAGGAGTTTTTAGTCTGGAAAACTGAAGGCTTTTGTTACAAGAGAGTCCTGCTTGGGGGCATGTTATTTCAAAATGAGAGTTATAAAGTGAATCAACAAAATATGTATTTTGAGACTTGAGCACTTCATAATGGCATCATTTCTATCTATAGAACCAGGAAGAGGTTAAAGAAGGAGATGAGAATTGTTCCCTAGCTTGGCAACTTGTGGAATTAAGAAAGGAGGCAGGAGCATTGGGGTCTATACCCTCTCTGCCACAAACTGGCCATGTGATGTTAGGCAAATTCACCATTCTAGGTCTCAGTTGTCCTATCTGACAAGGAGTGGATATTAGTCCCTTTCTCCCTCTCCTTTACAGGATGGTTGGGAGGATCAGATGAGATCATGAGTGTGAAAAGTGCTCCACAGAGGGTAAGCGGCGTGAAGGATTGACATGCTTACTCAAAATCCTGGATTCCTAGAAGAGAATAAATCCAGGATGTAGGCAGAAAAATAAAAGGAGGACTCATTTTACATGGTGTGGGATGAGACCTAGAAATCTGTTACCCTGAGAATTGGAACAAGCAGGAAATACAAATAGGTTAAAGAAGGGTTTAGGCAAATGCTGGGCTGTTTGATCTAAGCTAGTTGTTAACCAAACCTGAGGAACCTTGGGAGAATAATAAGTAAAGTCAGTGTGCGCAATAGACAAAGTTCTGGAATCAGGTTTGGAATTTCAGAATCTCTGAATGTGAAGGCACCATGGAGGGTCTGGGTTGGGATCCTTGCTCTGCCACTTGGGTGACTTTGATTTTGGGGCCAGGGCTAATGTCAGTACTTCATTAATTTAGGATCAGTGTTAAGACTTGGCCTTTGTTGGCCAGTTTCCCCATTATATTTACACTAAGGCTAAATATACTTTTCTTCTATTGGCAGCCATTGTTCCTAGTTCTGTCTTTGGAGACTAACCTGATCAAATCCTTCTTCTGCATGCAAGCCCGTCAGATATTAGAAGACTGCTATTGTGGTCCCACTAAATCTTTTCTTTTCCAGGCACAATACTCCCCAGTTCCTTCTAGCAATTCTCATGTATCATGTAGTGTGGGGGCACTAGATCCTTTCTGATTTATCAATGCCTTCCCTAATATGTGAAGCCCTGAACTCACTATACTATTCTAAGTATGATCTGATCAGAGTGGAGTACAGTGGGATTACCTCCTCCCTATCTAATCCAATATTTGTGAAGTACTTACATTGTGCCTGGTACTATGCTAAGCTCTGGGGATACAATGAATAAAAAGACAATCCTTCCCCTCAATGAGTTTACAACCTGAAGTGGGAGAAAAAAGGAAGCAGGAAAATGGGGAGGCAGAGGGGTGGAACACCAGGGGACAGTCAGTGCAGAGGCATTTTGTTCCATGGAATTGAAACCAGACAGGGCAGCAGATACAAAGTGAAGTGGCTGAGTCAAGTTTCTGCCCTCTATAAAGGAAGGCATTGGGAGGAGTTCAGTATTCCACCCTCCAGCTCTCCAAAGAGAGGGTAGAGTCAGTCAAGGTTTGAGTTAGCAGCATGGTGGTGAGTTTAGAATTAATGAGCTTATCCTGGGAGGGACATCTTGTTCGTAAAACTTAAATGTGATGCTTTTCTTAATTCAGCTCATGATTTCATTAGTTTTGGGGACTGTAAAACTAGAGAAAAATAGCTTGGGTTCCCTGTCAATGGGAGGGAAGCCTGTGTATCTGCATGGCCCCTCTCAGGAGCCATTTGGCCCCAGGTATGGCCTGGGCAGCAATGGAGTGACAAGGAGAGGTCCACTAGAAGGAACACAGAGTCACAGTAGAATATCCATGACAGGGTGATGAAGGATTCAGGAGAGCTGGTTTTGAATCATGGTCTGCAGGATGTCTCTTTGTGTTACTTTGCTTATATCACTTAGTTTCTGGACAAAATAGTACTTATAAAGAGGTATGAAAGAACCTTTACAGTAGAGAGGAAGATGGAGGGAATGGTGGTGGGCAATGCAGGAACCTTACTCTCATCAGAATTGTCTCAAGGAAAGATTAACACACACTCAGTTGGGTACAGAAATCTATGCTAAACTATGAGGAAGTAGGAGGAGAGGGAGATAAGAGAAGAGGGAGTGGAGAGAAGACAGGGAAGATGGGGGAGGTAGTGGTCAGAAGCAAAACACTTTTTGAGGAGGAACAGGGTGAAAGGAGAAAGAGACACACAGAGACAGAGAGAGACAGACAGAGAGAGACAGAGAGATAGGCACAGAAACAGAGAGGCAGAGAGACAGACACACAGAGATGCAGAGAAAGACAGAGACAGAGAGACAGAGACAGAGACAGACAGAGACATACACACAGACATAGAGAGAGAGAGACAGAGAGAGAGAAGAAAGTAGGATGGAGGAAAGTAGGTCATTAGTAATCAGAGCTGCGAACATGAATGGGATAAACTCACCCATAAAACAGAAGCAGCTAGCAGAGTGGATTTCATGATTTAGACATAAAGGGTGATACCATAAACAAATTAGGGGTGCATGAAATAGTTTACTTGTCATATTTATGGATAAGGGAAGAATTTATGACCAAAGAATTTATGACCAGGAAGCATTACAGGATGTAAAATGAATAATTTTTGTTACATTAAATTTTTAAAAATTGCAAAACAAAACCAATGCAGCCTAGATTAGAATGAAAACAGAAAACAAAAAAAAAAGGAAAAAATTTTACAGCAAATTTCTACATATATGTCCTTTCCCTTTTTAAAAAAAATTCTCCCACATGTACAAAAATATTTATAGCAGCTCTTTTTGTGGTGGCAAAGAATTGGAATTTAAGAGGATGCCTGTCAATTGGAAAATAGATACAATTGTGATGGAGTTTTACTGAGTTCTAAGAAATGATGAGCAGGATGCTCTCAGAAAAACCTAGGAAGACGTACATGAACTGATGCAAAGTGAAGTAAGCAGAATTGGGAGGACATTGTACACAGTAACAGCAATACTGTATGACGATCAACTGTCAATGACTTAGCTATTCTTGGCAATATGATGTTCTAAGACAATATTGAAGGACTTATGATGAAAAATGCTATCCAACTCCAGAGAAAGAACTGATGGAATCTGAATACAGATCCAAGCATACTTTAAAAACATTTCTTCCTTCCTTCCTTCCTTCCTTCCTTCCTTCCTTCCTTCCTTCCTTCCTTCCTTCCTTTTCTTCTTTCCTTTCTATGTTGTCTTTCATGTGACCAACATGAAAATATGTTTTGTATGATTGTACATGTGTAACACATCAAAATGTTTGCCTTCTCAATGGGGAAAGGGAGGGAGAAAAGACAGAATGGTTTGGATTTGGCCCTTTCATGTCTCTCCAATTGCTTCAGTAACTCAATGAGTCTAACATTTCATTAAGACAGGTCATTCCTTCATTAGCAGAACTTTCATCTCAGCAGAACCTTCTCATTTTCCATGATTGTTCTTTATCTGTCCCTGAATCCTCCAGACAGTATTCATCCAATGTACAGACAGCCTTCCTACTTCTATAAATATTCTACAAATTCTACTGTGATATTCAGGGCACCCATATTTTTTGGTAAAATTAAATTTTTCCATTAACAAGAATCTATTTTTTCTCTTTCTCATCTCTCTCCACCTTCATTGAAAGAAAAAGAAAAAAACCTTTTAAATAACAAACATGTATAATGAAACAAAACAAGTTCTCACACTGACCATGTATGTATGTGTATAGATATATATGTATATAAATTTGCACTGAGTCAACCACCTTTCTGTCAGGAGATGGTTTAGCATGTTTGTGTTGCTCATTGTGTTGATCACAGTGTTCTTAAATCTTGCAAAGTTTTTTTGTCTACAATGTTATCGTTATTGTCCAAATTGTTTTTCTGGTCCTGCTCACTTTACTCTGCATCAGTCTATACAGGTCTTCCAAGTTTCTCTGAAACTGACCCTTAGTCATTTCTTATGGGGCAATAGTGGTCCATTACATTCATATGACATAATTTGTCCAACCATTCCACAGTTGATGGGTGCTCATCTTTTTGAAGGATCATAGATCTTTCTGAAGATCATCAAGCTAGAAGAGACCTCAGAGAAATTTAGCTCAACTCCCTTTTTTCACAGGTAAGGAAATTTAGGCCCAGAGAGGGTGATTAAGATTCTTAAGATCTCAGATGTAGAGCTGATAGGGGCTAGTTCACCATCATCATTTCACAGCAGAGGCAACTGAGGACCTATCATGAAGGAAGTAAGTGGCAGAACTGAGATTCAAACTCAGGGCATGTGATTCCCAAGTTCAGTTTGTAAGCTTTCTCTCGAGTCTTGCTCCATGTTTAGTCTGTCTCCTGCTTCAGTGGTACTTATATTCATGATGCTAGTTCTTGTACTTTCTGTGATGAAGTTGTTGCTACTAACATATAGTCCTCTAATAGCACCTACTTTGCTTCTTTCCACTGTCCTTTGGGTCACCATACAAATTATGATTCTTCTGAGATCATAATTTATACTATGATTTGCAACCATATGGTATCATGGAGAGAATATTGATAATAATGATGTTACAACTAAAATTTATGGAACAAGTTTGTAAAGTACTTTATACATACCTAGTTTGATCCTCATAACAATCCTGTGAGATAAATGCTATTATTATTTCCATTTTACAGATAAGAAAATTGAAGCTGAGACAGGTTAAGTGACTTGCCTAGGGTCATGCAGTTAGTCAATAGCAGAGGCAGAATTAGAACTCAGGTCTTCCTGACTCCAACTCTGCCATTCTCTGGAGCTGCCCAGTCTCCCAAACGTAAGCCTTGTCCTACCTGATTCTGGGTCCAGCTCATTACACATTACAATTGTATTCCCATGGAAGAGACTAGCTCTAACATAATGGCTTGTACATAGTAGATGCTTAATGAATTTTTATGGAATTGAATGGACTGCCCATCCAATGATATGTGATTTCTATCTCATGATGGCTTTAGTGGAAAAATATTGTTGAGGCAAGAGCTGAGGTTTGCAATCTTATGAACTTTGGCAAGAGGTCAACTAAATCCCATGAGACTTTCTGAAGGATTGGGTTAATTATTTCCAAGTAATTCTCCTTTTAATTTGACCTAATTAGCTTCATTTTCTCCTCATTGTTTCTATATGTGAATCTTAATGTTGGTGTAAGAGTTGGCAAAATTTAATTTCAGAGAAGGGTAATCTGTATAATGAGACCTTGAAGAATATTTAAGGGGTGTGGGGTATGGTGTGGTGTGGATATGAAATGCCTGATGGAGGCTATGAACCAATGTACTCATGGAGCTCCAGGTCCTGTCTATATTTGCTGTATGTCAGTGAAGGCAGCATTTACTCTTTGACTTACTCATCAGCCAGAGCTAACCTTGGTACCCATGGTACCTATTCTGAAGGAATAGGCAGGGGTGTGGTGTAGGTCCTTTCTGGACAATCTATGGGACATTGCAGGTAGAAATCTCAAAGGTATAAAGATTTGGAAGGGCTACTCACTATTTTCACCTGAAGAAAGAGATCACCAAGGAGATCATGGCTCTACTGAAACATCACAGTAACTAGAGGGAGCCCAGCGGTGTAGTGAATAGAGAGCTGACCTTGAAGTCAGGGAAACCTGAATTCAAGACCTGCCTTTGACATATACGGGCTGTGGGACCCTGGGCAAGTCGCTAGTCTCTATATCCTTTAGGCAACTTGCTAAGATTCTAAATTGCAGGAAGACACTGACCTGCACAGGTAGAGTGAGTTTATTATCTGGAAGTTTCCTATACTAATGAAATCATAGGTCTATTCTCAGGAATTAGGATATCTTAAGTTCAAGTGCTGCCTCTGAAACAAAATGGCTGTACAAGTCACTTAACTTCTCAGTGTCCCACAATAATTTTCCAAGAATGCTACATTCATTAGTTGTAGATGACCAGCTGCTCTTCATCAGAAGAGGGAGGGAGCTTCCATACTGAGAGATTTCCACATTGAAGAAATCACAGGTTCATCCCTACTAGTCATCCCCCCAGGACTACAAAGTATCGTCACATGTAGAGTTCATTTTTTCATAACTTGCTTTTTTTCTCCCCTTTTCTCTAACTTGTTGTTCGTTAGTTTTGTTGTTTGGCTGTTCAGTCATGTCTGATTCTTTGTGACTCCATAGACCCCAGCACACTAGGCTCTTTCATTCTCTACTATCTCTCGAAGTCTGTCTAAGCTTATGGTTGTCATTTCCATGACATTGTCTTTCTGTCTCATCCTCTGTCACCTCCTTCTCCTTTTGATTTTACTCTTTCCCAAAATTAGGGGAATATGACTTCCTATGTAATCATGACCAATTTACATATCGTTCTAGTTCTAGTAATTAATCTATTCCCATTTGTTTTTATTTATACACCTACACATATGTATACATGCAGACATAAATCTATATATCCTTGTATACATCATATTTTTCCTCTTTTAACATAAATCAATAATTGTGTAATTGTTGGATACTTGGTTGTTTTCAATTTTTTGTCATTACAAAAAGGGGGGCAATGAATTTGTTTGAGGGCAGCTCTGTAGTGCCATAATGCATAGGAAGCTGGGCTTGGAGTCAGGAAGACTCATCTTTGTGAGTTCAAATCCAGCCTCAGACATTTACTAACTTTGTGACCTTGAGCAAGTCACTTAACCCTATTTGCCTCAGTTTCTCCTCTGGAGAAAGAAATGCCAAACCACTCCAGTATCTTTGCCAAGAAAACCCCAAATAGGATCACAAAGAGTAGGTCATGAATGAAATGACTCAACAACAACAAAAGAATATTTTTTACAGACAATTCCTTCCCCCTCTTTTATGAAGTTTTGGCATAAAGTCCTAGAAATGTCATTGCTTGGTTGAAAGGACTGATGAGTCTTGTGAATCATAATGCTTATTTAGCATTTTATTGATACTTTGAATTAAGGCATAGCTTAGATGATTAAATGGGCCAAAGATGGGAGGGATAGCTCACACTTGGGAAAACAGAACAAGCATTCCAAAAGATATGGACTAGTTAGAATGATAGACTGATTCTAATAAGATAGTTATAATAGGGATCAATGTAAAATCCTGTGCTTGGATTAAAAAAAATCATGTGCGCAAAAACTGATTGGGGGAATTATGACTAAGCCCTCTATTTGGAATATGGAGTATGGGAGGTGATAATCCTGTTATTATTCATACAGGATTAGACCATATACTATATAGTCTGCACAGCTCTCAGTATTACATTTTAGCAAAGACATTGACAAACTGGAGCATGCCCAGTTGGCAAGGACCAGCAGGGATATTGAAGGAATTGGAAACCATTCTATTTAGTTCAATTCATCAAGGTTTATTAATCAAATATTATGGGTCTGGTACTACGATAGATCTGGGGGATACAGAGACAAAAAGGAAACCATTCCTGGCTTCAAGTATCTTACATTGTACTGGATGGAGAAAATGTATATAATCAAAGAAATCCAGGAGATCCAGTCAACAAACATTTTTTTAACTACTTATTATGGGCTAGGGTCTATGCTAAGTACTAAGGATACAAAGAAAGGTAAAAAATAAAAATCAACCATTCTATTCCCAATGGAGCTCACAGTCTTATGGAGGAGACAACATAGATACCTAAAGTCAAAGTTATGAGAGAGACATTGGACTTTAGTAGATACCCTTGGAAGCAGAAAGACTTGAATTCAAACCCCACCTCTGATACATACCACATGACTAGACAAATTTGTTTTTTAGGCAACTCTCTAAGTTGCTAAGGTCCTAATCTGTAGAGGAAGATTTCTCACCTGGGAGTTCTTAGTGCCAGTGACTCATAAGTCAAGTTGTGTGTGTGTGTGTGTGTGTGTGTGTGTAGCCCTGATAACCAGGGGGAGGAGAATTTTGGGTGGGAGGTGGCACCTGAACTGGGCCTTGATGGGAACTGGAAGTTCCAAGAGGTTGGGGTGAGCAGGTTGATGGAATGTGTAGTATGCATAATTTGTGTGGAATGCAGAGCCCATGAGGGGAGATGTGTAAAAATAGCTTAATAGAAGTAATAATTAGAGCCAGCTTTATATAGTGCCTTATGATTTGCAGAGTGCCTTAAATCTTCTGTCTTAGGAGGTTAAGTGTTATTGTTTCCTCATTTTGGGGAGGAAAAGGAAGTGCCAGGCACTGTGCTAAACATTTTTCAAATATTATATCAGCTGATCCTCACAATAACTCTCCGAGGCAAAGCGACATTGCTATCTTCAATTTACAGAGAAAGAAACTGAGTCTGACAAAGGTTAAATGACTTGTTGGGGGTCACACAGCTACTAAGTATCTGAGGCTAGATTTGAATTCTAAGTCTTCCCACCTCTGGGTTCATGCACTGTGCCATGTAGTTGCCTGTAGTTGATATAGGAAACTCAGAGATGAGGAAACTCTCTCGGTCAAAGTAGGTTGGCACTTAGAGGTAATTACTGAGGTAATTTTCTTTTCTAAGTCATATAGCCTTTTCTAGGGTCTTTTCTATAATATAGATATTATATTAGTCTATTATAGTGTAGACTATTATAACATAATAGTCTTTTCTAGGGTCACATAGCCAGTCTGTGTTAAGGATGAGACTTGAACTCAATTCTTTCTGGCTCTGAGGCCAGCATTCTATTTACTGTACTACAGTTCTTCCTGGTCTCTACCAGGTGACTTCAAAGCCAAGTCTGTGTAACTGTGAGTTGGGGCATTATTGGACTCCGTTCTCTTGCTTGGTGGTGTCAGAACTAAGACTGGTGAGATAGGGTTCCAGAGGCTGAGCCAAGGGTTTCTTTGGTATGTATTCTTAGTGGGAGAGGGAGAGCTGCCTCCCTGGGGACTCACATTGGGTTTATACAACTGCACCATTTAATCAGCCCCACCTGCAGCTTTACTCTATTAACAGGAGCTTATAAATAAATTGAGCCTTGGCTGCAGTTTTGGGTAGCTGACAGCAACAGGTAAATGGCTTGCATTAAAATGTGGATTCAAAGCTGGTACAACAAAGAAAGAGAAGGTCAGTCTTGGCTTCATAGGAGGGACCGTAGAGATCGTGTAGTGCAACTTTCTTCATTTTGAGGAAACTGAAGCCCAGAATGGTGCAGTTAGTTGCCCAAGGTAAATAGCAGAGCTCTTATTCTTCGTCATTTTATTTCATCAAGCATTTATTGAGTGCCTACAGTATGCTATATGAAGATAAATCAGTTCTCTAGGTAACTCCCTAAATTGCTAAGGTGCTAACCTGCATTGGTAGAGGGAATTTCCTCACCTGGGAGTTCCTAGTACTAGTGAAATCCTGAGTCAAACCCTTATCCCTATACAAAGTGACACAAAATAGTTTTAAGGTGGGAAAGAACATGCACAAAGGTGAGGTGGGGTGGGGGTGGGAGGGAAGGGGAAATCAGGAAAGGCCTTGAGTAGTGGGTAAAGACAAACTCCTCCACAGTCTTTGTCCTTAAAAAACTTATTTTTCTTCATTCATTTTGGTAGAACACAAGTTTCTAGAAGATAAGGACTGTTAAAAAAAAAATTTATATCTTCAGTACCTAAGACAGCATCCAACACTTGATCAACTCAATATACTTACTGACTGATTCTATGGGAGGGGTATATAGTGTGAACACAGATAAGCATAGGTAGAGTTAGACAAAGCAGTTTCAAGAGGGTGAGGTGCTTCCAACTGAGGGGAGGGATTAAGAAAGACCTGGAGGAGCTGGCTCCTTTAGCTATGCTTTGAAGAAGAAGGCTAGGCATCAAATGAACCAAAAAACAAGGAGATGCATCTCACACATAGAGTACCACCTGTCCAAAGTGGTAGAAACAAGAGATGGAATGGCTTATAGGGAGATCAGTCACAAGGCCATTTGGAATGGCCTGGAGAATGCTTGAAGGGCAGTAATTTGAAATAAGCCTGAAAAGTAAAACTGGAGCCACATGGGCTTTCAAACCTGAGCTGAGGTTTTATTCTTTATTCTCACTTCTGACTCTAAATCCAATATTTTTTTTCTCCCAGACCCCCCTCATTTTTTGTTTTTTGGTTTTTTTGCTTTCCCCCCAGGCCAATGGATTTATGGTCTACAGCTTTGCCAGGTATCTCGCTCTGAGACACAATTAGAATGTCTGTACTGATGGGTTGACTTCTTTACTTAGAAATTAATGAGCTAAGGTACAAAAACTGGGACAATTTTACTAGGCTTTTAGCCAAAATCCTACCCATTTGTGGTGGTCGAGACATATGCTTGCTGTGGACGGGCTCATAGGCTCCTTGGCTTGTGCTCCTGAGATCCTAGATACCTGATATCTCCCCCTCTCATTAGTGTTCTCAACAGCAGCTTCCAAGGGACCAAGTTGTGTTTTAATGAGAACGCTTCTCCTGCCTCCACTGTATGCTTTACCATAAGTACATTTCTCAGCCTCACTACATTCATTTTTATGGGATGAAAGGATGATATTTTAAGAGTTGGAAAGGACTTCACAGTTCAACCTTTCTCATTTTTACAGAGGAAGAAATTGAGGCAAAGGGAGGTTAAAGTGATTTGCCCAAAGTCATGTGTCTAGTTTATAGCAGAGCCATGACTTGTACTCAGGTCATAGGATTATAGATTGAGAACTAGAAGGAAACTTAAAGTCTATCTAATCAACTCCTTTATTTTACAGATGAGGAAACAGGCCCAGAGAGGTTAAATAATTGGACCAGGGTCACACAGCTAGCAAGTGGGAGGAACTGGGATTCAAACTCAGGTCTCAGCCTTTTCTGTCACTAGTCTTTTCAAAAAGTCTTAATTCAATAAAAATGTTAAAAGAGCTGATTACAGACAAGCTTCTGTGTTGGGTGGACTCACACAGGACCTGTTCACAAGGTGTTTGTCCTCTAGTGGGAAGAGAACAAGGGCAATAAACATGGCGTTATATAAGAGAGAGTGAGGTGAGTGGAGAGATACAGACGAAGTGGTGTAAGACATTTAAGATGGGAGAGACAACTTTCACGTGGGCATTGGTCAGGGAAAGTTTCCCAGAGAAGGTGACATCTGAGGTGAGCCTTGAAGGGAGAGAGGTACTTGATCATACCAAGGTGAGGAACAGAAGAGATAGGAGAGGGTAGGAGCAGCAGTATTCCATTTCATTTTAAGTTCAGTAAGCATTAATGAAGTACCTACTATGTGCAAGTTTCTTAGGTATTAAGAATACTATGAAAACAAAATATATAGTCCCTGAGTCCAAGAAGATTATATTCTGCTGGTGGTGGTGGATGCCTGGGAGTTTGGGAGTGGGTGGGAAGGGGAATGTATTTCAATGCATAAATATAAGATAATTGGAGGAGAAGGAGAGAGAGAGAGAGAGAGAGAGAGAGAGAGAGAGAGAGAGAGAGAGAGAGAGAGAGAGAGAGAGAGAGAGAGAGAGAGAGAGAGAGAGAGAGCAATAATAACTAGTGGTATTAGGGAAGTCTTCCTGTAGGAAATGGGACCCAAGCTGAGCCTTTGAAGGAAAGTAAGCATTTTAAGAGGTGGAGGCGAGGAAGTGAGTACATTATTCCAGCCATGAAGGTATACACAGGCATGGAGGTGGGAGGGGGGGTCATTGAATCACAAGTTTAGAACTGGGAGGGATGTCATAGCTACCCAAGGCCCTCCTTTTATGGGTGAGTAACAGAAGCCCAAAGAGGTCAAGGTCACATAGGTAGTGAGCAGCAGACGTTGGATTTGAACCAGTTCCAATGGCACCCAATCTACCATACTCTCTTCTGAACCACATTGCCTCTAGGAAAAAGAAGAAAGGACTTGGAATGTCAAGCCATGGGTAAAGGAAATAGTCCAGTTTTTCTAGAATGTAGAGGGTGTAAAAGGGAGTAATATTAAACAAATCTGAAAGGAGAGAGATGGTAGCTAGTGTGTACCTGACTTTCAATGACAGAGAGAGGCCAAGTCATGGTCAAAGGTGCAAGAGTGGAATGGGGTTTAGGAAGTACTATTGCCTTGTTAGTGCCATAAAGTATTTGAAGATGAGTAGAAAGGCACACAGGATATCTGGATCCAGACTCTGAATGACCTTGACTGCTAGGGTCAGGTGTTGGAAGTCTATTCCATTGACAATAGGGTGCCCCTGATGGTTTTGGCATGGAGGAGTGTTGTGATTGGAATGGTCTTTTATGGAGATGACTTGGGCAGTAGTGTGGAACTTGCATTGGGAGGCAGGGAGGGGATGGTGGCTGAAGGGAGGGAGATGAGTTAACAGTCTATTACAGTAATCCAGGCAAGGAGAGCTGGTTTTCAAGCTGTCCAGCTACACACTTCAAAGTGAACAGTCCATTTGTTCAAGGGAAGAAGGAATAGGAAGAAAAATCATTCTCTTTAATGTTGCCATCATCTTTTAAGAAAGGGATGGAAAGAGATTCTTCTTTCTTGCTGAAGACCTCATACTTTCTCTTGGGTGAGAAGCTTGGGCTTGTCACCTCTGTGATCCAGCCCCACCCCATTGTTTGGCTCTTCTGTGAGATTTTTTTGCTCCTTATTTTTATAATTGCAGGTTTACACGATTCAGACTCTGCTCCAAAAATTTTCTTCCTCCTTCATTATTTTTAAATGACTGAGTTGACTAGGGCTTTTCCCAGGATACTTGTTAAGGTATTGGCTGTAAAATATCACAGTCATTATGCAAAGCTGCCACAGCCTTTAGCCAGGAAGTTTCCTTCTCCTTTCTGAGTTGGAAATGACTTTATTTCAAGAGTGACACTTCTAAAGTCCTGGATACTCAGGGCAGTTCACTCATCTGGGATTCTCTGGTTTCATTTCCACTACATCCTATACCCAAAGGACTCATTAACTACTTATGTACTAGGCACTATGCTCAGTGCTGGAGAGATTCTCCCCTCAAGGTACTTATATTCCTTGGGGGAAAATATGTCCCTGAAGAGATAAATATAATATATACAAATTGTTGGTGGGGGGTGGGGAGGAGGAGAGCACAAAGAACTGGATGTAGTTGTGTATGTGAAGGAAGCAAAAGATTATAAGAAGTAGAGGTGAGGAGAGAGAGCATTTTGGGCATTTTTTCTCCTCTTGGTTGGGGTGGGACCAAATTTCTGATCCTCTACTGGGCTGCAGTGTCCTTTATGACCAAACAGTAAGAGGTTTGGGTCTGGTTCCTCTTTAATTATGATGACCACACACATGTATACATATTATATATGTATATACATGTGTACATATATACACATATGTATGTAGGAATATACACACATGTATGTACATATATACCCTCCTTGCTCAGCAATTACAGTTCTTCTCTTTTCTCCTCACTACCTCCTTCCTCAGATGTAACTGCCCATCTCCATCCAGAAGTCTTACCAGGGGTCAGAAAAACAGAAGACTGGGTGCATTTTCTGTTATTCAGGTTCTGGATAAGGCTAGTAAATGCTGCCTGAAATTAACTAGGTCATCAAGTCCAACTCTCTCTCCCCCATTTAACAGATGAGGAACTGAGGCATAGAGAGGTGAAGAGACTTAACTAGGATCACACAGCTGGCAATTGTCTAAGGCAGGATTTGAACTCAGGTCTTCCTGATTCCAATTCCATTGCTTTATGTACTTTGTAGCTCACTTCTCTTTGAAAAAAGATGAAGATTGAGAAACAACTCCACAGACATTTATTTATTAAGCACCTACTAGGTGCCAGATACCACCTTTGGGTCTGCAGTTGTAATGACCAAACATAGCTAATAAATGGGTAAATCCTATGAATAAACCGTTCTTTAAAAAAGAACCACAAATTGTAAATAACCATTTGAAAACTTACTCCAAGTCTCTAATGGTAAATGCAGTGCAAAAGAAAGCAACCCTGAGGTTTCATCTCACACTCTGCAAATTTACAAAGATGACCCAAAACAGGAGAAGCCAATGCTGGTGGGGCTTGGGGAAGACAGACACACTGATACTCTGTTTAAGCTATGAATTGGTCTGATTGTGTGCCCTGTCAATTTGGAATTATGCAAGAAAAGTAAATTGTCTGTCCCATTGACCTGGTGATCCCATTTCTGGGCATTTACCCCAAAGAAGCCAAAGACAGAAACAAAGACCTCAATATAGAGCCAAATATTCTTAATAGCACTCTTCGTGCTAGCAAAGAACTGGAAATGAAGTGGGTTTTTGTCACTGGGGAATGGATGAGAAAAAACCTACTATATGAATATAATGGAATATTATTAGACAGTTAGCAGTGCTGATTCTGGGGAATTCAGAGAATCATACAAAGGCTTGTATGAACTCATACAGAATGAAATAGGCAGAACCAAAAGAACAACCTAATAGTAGCTAGCATTCATGTAGCACTTCACACTTTGCAAAGTGCTTTACAAATATTTTCTCATCTTAATAATAGTTAGCATTTATACAGCATTTTTAGGTATCCAAAGTACTTTACAAATACTATCCCATTTTGTCCTCACAGCAGCCCTGGGGGATAGCTACTATTATTATCTCATTTTACAGATGAGGAAAATAAGACAGAGATAGCTGAGTGCCTAAGGGAGGTATGAACTCAAGTCTTCCTGAGTCCAATTTCAGTGGTTTATCCATTGTCACCTAGCTGTAGTTACACAAGAAGGTCAGGGGACGGAACCAGACCAAATGCTTTAGGAAAATTTCTGAAGGGGGCACTTTTACCTCTGTGGATCAGGGGAGGCTTCTGGGAGAAAGGTGATGTATGTGTTGAGCCTTAAAGAAAACAAAGGAGACTATCAGCTCTTTGAAAGCAGGGAGTGTTTCACTTTTGTATTTGTATGCCCAGTATAGCTCAGTGCCTGGTGTATACATTAGGTGCTTAATAAAATTGATTATTGAAATTGATTGAAACCTTAAACTTACTGCACTCGGAAGCTGGGATGCCAATGGATCCCTGCCTAAGGGCTCTTCTGGACCCTCCTGGCTTTAGAGTGATTATCATTAGTAATTGTTGCTGTTTCCCTCCCAGCCAAATGTCTTTCTTTTTCTTGAACTCATTAAAGGGGCTATGTCCTGGCTACATCCTGAACAGGTCTATTCAATGAATGGGTGTTACCTCACCCTAAATTCGTACCTGCATAGACCTTGGCCTAAAGGGCCCAACATCTCCCAGTGCATCCTGGGTCATCTCCACTCAAACCTGATGAATATCTGGTCACTGGATTCAGATGGCTCTAGAGAAGTGAGGCTGGTGATCTGCACACCCCTCCCTCCCTCCAAACAAAGTCAAGTGCAAGTCATGACATCATTTCTCTGATGGCATGGTCTTCTTTGGCAATGAAGGATGAGCACACTAAATTGATTGATTGGTTGCTTGATAAATGCTTGTTGATGGCTTGATTCTAAGAGAAGAGGAGGGAGTGGACCCATGTTTGTAATCATGAACTCATTCTTGATTCCCTCACTGCCTTTATTCAGTCTGTTGCCTAGATCTTGTCCACAAGATCTCTTGCTCTCAGCCTTTCTTACTCCTTATGTGGCTACCATGTTAGTTTATGTCCTGTCCATCACTTGGTCAATTGCAGCAGCTTCCTGATTTGTCTCCCTGCCTCCATTCCTTTCTCTTTTTAATCCTTCAGCCTCATCTTTGCTAAATGAATATTCTTAAAATTCATTCTCTCTTATGTTCTCTATAAACTGGTCTACACACCTGAATATTCTATCTCCAGCTTCCATGCCTTTGTCCAGGCTGTCCTCAGTTCCTAGAATGTCCTTCCTCCTCTCCCCTTAGACTCAGATTCGGTTTTGTTCCACTTCCTCTGGGAAGTCTTTCTGTAGCCTCCACTGTACCCCCCAAGTTATTAATGTTTTATCTCTCCAGAGGTTACCTTGTACTTATTTACTTCCCATTATGTGCATAAGATTATAGATTCAGAGCTGGAAGGAACCTTAGTCATTTAATTTGACTCCTTTTTACAGAGAAGAAAACCAACTCTTCATGAGGTAAATGACTCAACCATGGTCACACCAGTGTGAAGGACGAGAGCGTGTTTTAAACACAGCTCTTCACAGACTCAGTGTTCTTTCCCTGCCCATGCTGCTGCCAATACCAGTCCTCTAACAAAAGCTAATAATCCTTGATTTGTAGGTTTTCCATGAGTGTCCATCCAGTCACTTAAGTAGGCAGAAACTCCCATGATTATGCCTAAGCAGGCCCTGAGGCTTCCTAATCAAATCTCAGGTGAACAATTCTTTAAAAAGAAAGACTTAAGGAAATAGATACAAAATTCTAGTTGGGGAGGAATGACTGAAGGATGTAAATTTAAAAAAAAGGAACAGAGAGATTCTTCCAATGCACTCCAGAAGCTGACTTTTCTCTTCTTTGGGTAAATTTCTTGACGTTCAGAGATGAAGGAGTCCTCTGAGTGCTTGGTCTCCTAGGCCTATTTTGGGGGTGGATGAGAGTGGGGAGAACACGGCGTCATCCCTCCAACCTGATTTTCTGTCTATGTGCTCGGTATTCTGTCTTGATGGAGAAGCAGTCATCTCAATGGTGCCCTGTCTAATTTCTCCAGTGTCAAGAGGCAAAAATAAGTTCTTGCCTCTTTTAAGAGAGTGATTTAAGTAGGGAATAATGAATGCAAAATGCTGTAGTTAAAAGTCAGCCGATAAACTGATGGATCATCTGTCACTCTTGAGTCTTGCTATGAGGGGAAAGGAGATGCTTTCTAATCATTTTTAAAATAAAAGTGGCAATGACAAATTTAGTGTATGTTGTCTGTGAGTGACTCATTAACACAAAGTGTTATTTCTCAATTAATTGAGGGAAAAGCACCTTGTAGTTCCCTCCTGACCAAACAGTGAGATGGAAAAGGGAGTAATTGTTTTCCAAGACAATTTTCCATCTCCTGAATAGGTTGAACTGAGGTGACTTCCAAGGTCAAATTGTCAGTTCAGATTGGTACCCACTCTTAGGATAGCAGTATTTTAGGCTGCATTGGGGCTGATAGAGGTCACTTAGTCTAAATGACAAGAGTCTTCAGGCTCACAGAGGGTAGCAGACATAACTAAGCAGAGCCAAGATTTGAAGTAAGGATAATTCTAAAATTAATATTCTTTTCACTGTACCCCAAGTTGTGGTTACTGGCTATGATGATACCAACAGAATACATCTTAGCATCATAGATCTAGAATTTGAAGGAACCTCAATGGCCATCCAGTATCCTCTCCCCTACTTTCATTTTTAAACAGATGAGAGACAGAGGTCCAGGAGGTTATAGCTAGTGCCATATGGAGCAGAGAATCATATTTAAGAAAAAAGAGTTAGGTTTTGAAGGGAGTCCAGGAACCATTTGGTTAGTCCCCTCATATTACAGATGAGGAAACTGAGGCACAGGGTATTATTATTTCCCTAAACAACTTGCTCATACAGGTGATAATCAGCAGAGGTAAAATTTGAAGGCCAGACCTGTGTATTTCAGGATCATTGTTCTTTCTAGTCAATTACACTGCCCCTTTGTCCTGAGGGAGTCACCAAGAAGTTATGAACACTGTTAAATTGATGAAGATTTCTCTTTGGTCTGGATAGACTGTTATTCATCCTAATCATTCCCTAAGTTAGAAACTATGAATCAAACTTACCTTGTTCTCTAGCTTTGGAAACTAACACTCTGACATCCTCTTGTACTAAAAATACATAAGGGAAAAGTGATGACTTAGGGGGAACATGATAGTTGTCTCCAAGTATCTGAAAGAGTGTCAAAAGAAAGGATGAGACTTGTTCTTTCTAGACCTAGAGGACAGAATTAGAAAGAACGCATGGGAGCAGGAGAGGCAGATTTCTTCTTGATGGCAGGAATGCTTCTTAATAATTTGAGCTGTCCCAAAATAGAATGGATTACCTGTGGAGATAGGAGGCACCCCCCTCACTGGGAAGTCTTCAAGCCAAGGCTGTATAGCATTTGTTGGGGACATTGTAGAGAAGATATGTGGTCAGATTTGGGTGGGGTGGGTGGTCAATGAGGTCTCTTCTAACTCTGAGAATCTGTCATTCCATTGCAACAGCTGGGGATGAATCAGAACAGGTAGATGTTAAGCCAACAGCTCTTCTTGGGAAAAGAGAGAAAGCTCTTCCTCTGAAAATAAAGTGGTATTGTTTTAAATACTCAGCTTCATTAAGCCTTCTGTGAGCTCTCACTAGCCAGATATCTCATACTGACACACGTGAGAGATTGTTGTTGGACGAGAAGGTCAACAGAGGCTTCTCAAGTTGGTCCATGATGTCATTTCCCAGAGTAATGCAAAGGTAGGAAGTCTTATATGTTGTTAATAACTCTGACCTCCTTTCTGTTGTTTCCAGGGTAGAACCAGTCAGGTCTAAGAGAAGTTGTTTTCTCCCTGCTTTATGGCAGCCAATCGTGACCTCAGTTTCTTATTTATAATTGCACTTGTCGTACATGTTTATTATCATGTCAAATTGAGTGAAGATGAGTGCTTGCTAAGCGGACCACTGTGGAGAGTGAGGCGTGAATCCTGGACTAGTGTCCTGATCGGTATTTTCCCTAACTCAAGCCTGCTGATAACTCCTCTCCTTTTTCCCTCTCCTATCTCAGTCTGTTACCCTTTTAATTAACCACAACTAACAGGAGACCAGATTGGATTGTTGGTACATTTTGTCCCCCCAAAGCTCTTCTAGTGGCCATCCTAATTGATCACCCATGGATAGGAAGAAGACGACGACTGGTAATTCCACGGCCTATGATTTAGTGCTTTCCTGAGGTTTTTCCAATGGATAGTAAATTGTATTTATTTGGGGGAAAGTGAGGGATTGTTGGGCTACCTCTTTCCCTGAGAACTCCAGCAGAGAGCAGGAGAACTTCTGTAAAGATGTGAACTGTAATTCTCTCTCCGCCGTGATTATATGTCAGTCTACTGGAAGGCTCCAAGTACCACTTAGGGGGTTCCTGCTGAGCAGCCCTGATTAAATTCCGTTGGCTTTTTGTCTGTGTGTTGGGAGTTTTAGCAAACTCTGTAACATACCGGCTAGATGGGGATTTTTTTTCTCTCCCCCCACCTCTGTTTTCCTAGTAACAACTCTTGCTTAACATAGAAAGTGAATTTATCTTTAATCAAAATTGGAAACTTCGTATAATTAAATGTTTGCAACCAAAGCATATTTTATAGCGATGATGGTTCCATCTTTTGCTGTCAACAGATGCCATCCCAGCTAAATATTGGAGGGAAACGGGGAGAAAACAGTCCTTTATCTGTTAATAATAGCAGTCTTTCTCCCATTTGTTTCCTCCAGTGTGTCAGTGACAGCCCAATGGAGGACAATAACATAGCCTAAAATTGAGATAAATTGGATTAGGCCAAGGTTCATGGAAAACCTACTGATTGCTGCTTAGTTTCTTGAAAGCTATTTTTGTGGGGTTAAAAGAAGTTTAATCTGATGGGGGAATAAGGGGAGGGTAGATTGGACCATAGATTTAGAGCTCTAAGGGAACTTCAAGTTCATCTAGGATAACTCCTTCATTTTACAGATAGGGAAACTGAGACCAAACAAGATTAAGTGGCTTGGTCAAGGTCAGATAATGAATAAACGCTAGGTGGAAATGGAACCCGGGTTCTCTGATCTTAAATCCATGGTTTCTTTCACTGAACCACACTGGGTTCAGACATCTCTAGTTTCTCTTTTCTTCTGGTGTTATACCTAAAGACAATCTATTATCACTTAAAAAAAAGCTTCAGCTATTTATTTGTTTTAGTAGTGGGGAAGTGATCTGGGCTTGTGATTTCATCATATAAGGAATCTGGGTGTGAAAATTCTCTCCACAGATGCAGATAGCCAACTTCTCTTTAATTTACAGTATTACAGCATTACCTGGTGGTGGTGGGGGGCATGGGAAATTAAATGACTTACCTAAGGTCACAGAGCCTGTATACATCAGAGGTTTATTTTATGTCTGAGAAGGTGGCTTGGTTGCCTCAGCATATATACCATTCCTCCTGTCTCTTGTTCCTGTTCAGCAGATGATGACGAGCCAAAATATTGTAACAGCATTGGCATGGTCTGTCCTTTAATACTCTGATGTACTTGCTATCTCATTGATGTGGAAGATGGCTCTATTGATGGTGATTGTGATCCATCCATCTCTGTTCATCCACTGTAATTGTCATTCACGTCCTCTTATGAAGTCACCCCCACCCCTCCCCCAGCCCCCACGTGCTTACCTTATGTTCTCTTGACGTTGTAAGACTTATACCGTTGTCCTTGAACAAAGCACTCCAGCTCTTGGCCTGGGCATTTTTTCTGGCTCTTCTCCATTCCCAGAATGCTTTCCTTCCTCATTTTTGCCTTCTGTCTCAAGGCATCCCTGACTTTCTTCAAGTCAAGCTAAAATGCCACCTTCTACAGGAAGACTCTCCCAATGCCCCCAGTGCTAATGCCTTCCCTAGGTGGTTATCTCCCATTTATCTTGTTTATGGCTTGTTCGTGCATAATTGTTTGCCAGTTGTATTCCCCATTAGGTTAGAAGTGCCTTGAGGGCAGGAACTATCCTTTGCCTTCCTTTGTATCCTCAGTGCTTAGCGTAATACCTGGCACACAGTAGGTGTTTAATAAATGCATGTTAACGGACTGAGAATGCCATGGAAGATCTCCATTAATTGATTTCTCACTCGTGATATAACTAACTTATTTTCTCTTTGGCACATACATTTCTTTGCTCATATATTTTATATAGTCCTTTTAGAGTAAGTGATAGTAAGGTGGCCTGGATATGCATTCAGAGGACCTCGGTTCAAATCCTCGCTTGGTTGTTTTCTATTCTTTGACCTATGAATCTCCATTTTTTGTCACCTGAACAAATAAAGGAGCTGGATGAGATGACCTTCAAATGTCTCTTCCACTTTTAAATCTCTGACACTTGCCTATAGCTAAAATTTACTCTCTTTCTTCTCGCTTACCACTTACCCTACACTGTGAGGATCAGAGAAGGCAGTTATTTTCTTAAAGCCACACAGCTGGTAAGCTGGGTGTTTAATCCAGGTCTCCTAAGTCCAAGGCCATATTCCACGCTGCTCTGTTTCTGGGACTTAAAAAAAAAGGTGTTTTAAAATTCAGAGTCATATCCTGTTTTCATCCATCTTTCATTTCCAAGAAAGACTTTTCTACCCAGATGCAAATGCAAATTTTATTCTTTTCCTTTTGGGGAAGTTGTGTCCTGGATGACCGGCTCCTTTAGCACCATTCAGAACAATCTCCTCCCCACCCACTGCTGCACATCATATTTAGAAAACAGCCATAGCTAGTCGCCACAGTGAAGTGTCCAGCTGGGAGAGGGCAGATGGGCACCTCTGCCAAATCACCTTGGGTGCAGACACTCATTCAAAATAGTGTGTGTGTGTGTGTGTGTGTGTGTGTGTGTGTGTGTGTAAGGGGGGGCTATTTGTTAACACATCATTACAGTTCCACTCCCCACTTGTAGACTCCCTGCTCTGTTAATGACTATTTCTGTGCTTTCTCCTAATCACTTGCCCTGGGACTGGGGCCAGATGGAGCAGAAGACTTTGCTTGTACGGACTGCGCTTACGTTTTGTTCGCCTTTGCACGAGCTCTGTGGGGCTGAATGGAGCTTTCAAGGAGAATCCGTTTTTCAGGATTAAGGGAAAAAATAACATTTCAGAACCCTGGCTTGGATGCCATTTCTTTTGATGCCTATGCAGATGCCCCATTATCCATAATGCAGAGTCCCTGAAAACGGGCAGCATTGTGGTCATTGTGAGAGGTTGGGAAGAAAGCCGGGGAGTCTAATTTTTGTCTTCTTGGACCATCAGCTGCTGGCACCACACAAACAAAAAATTAATGTTGAAGTGTATGAGTCACCCCCTCCCCTGAGTCCCCTCCCCCATTTTTTATCGTTAACCGGCAGATGGCAGCAGTTGTGTGGAGATGCTGCCAAAGACTGCCCCTGAACAGAACAGAGAGGGTGGCAATGCACAGACTTTAGACCATTCCTTGGGATTTCAGGGGGGATTGAAACATGCTCTCTCTTTATGTAAGTACAAAGCTCCAGCAGTTGGTTACCTTGGCTTCCAAGCCACGGAATACCTTGCCATAGAGACATTTTTGAGACAGATCTGTGTTAGGTAATGTCTTGTTTAAAGCTTATAAGATAAAACATTGCTGCCATCCAGAAATCTGCTTATTTATCTGTTAGGAAAACACAAAGATCACTCTAGGGAGATGGAAATTGTCATGTTCTCATGGGATCTTGGGCACATCTCAATGTATTGACTTTCTGCTTTAGCTTTCTCCCAGCTCCATTTCTAAAATGTAAATACATTTTTAAAAAATTTTGTCCTTTCTCCTTCTTGCTGGTGGATATGATTTCTCTTCGCTGGTTATTTGCAAGAATGAGATAGAGCATTGAAGTATTTCTGGGTTAACTACTGAATTTTTCAACACGACATTTTGGTTCCTTGTGTTTATGTGGTTAATAAAGCTCAGGGAACTTAAAAGGGAGATGTCTTGAATTGGACTCATTAAAAACTTAAAATATTTTATCTTGCGATCCGAGGCCCTTGAGCAACTTGAACAGAAGGTGCTCTGTGTATTCAAAAGAGGAAAAAAGCAACATCGCTACATGAAAAGGATGAAGAAAGTGAGCCTGCGTGTGATTCAGCAGAATTAGGGAGTGTTCAGAGCCATTACTGTTGGCAATCAAGGAGAGAAAGGGAAGGAGGAAAGTGAAGAAAGATACAGGCAGGGAGACACACAGCCATATGTGGGGATGGCATCCTTTATTTAGGCAAAATGGAGATTTATTTAAGGGAATTATAGATGGAGGAAAGCAGAGAAAGAAAGACAGGCAGATGGACGAAAGGGAGGGCGGATGTGAGGAGAGAGGGGAAAAGCAAGATGTAGAGATGGAGGAAAGTGATGAGAGAGATGGAGATGTGCGTGAGGATGGAGGAAAGTGGAGATGGAGAACATTACAGTCTCCTTACAGATTCTTCCCTTTCACATACTGGACAATGGCTATTTTCTCCTCCTCACACATGATGCCCCACTTCTCAGCCTTTGCATTGGGGATACCCCCTTCCTGGAATGCCCTTCCATCATATAAATGTTACTTCTTGAAATCTCCAGGGAAAACTCCTTCTGTTCCAGTTTTACTTTAGATTTGATTTGTATGTATTTTATATATAAACAATGTGTATGTTGTTTGTCCTTGAGAACAGGGACTCCCCCTGACATTATATCATCATCCCTAAATACAGTTTTGGGCATAGTAGATGCTTAATGTACACTTGTCGATTGATTGGTGAAGAGAGGGACAGGGACATGTGCACAGGGAGTGAAGAAAGGCATGAGATAGGTAGATACGCATAGCAATGGAACAAAATGGAGAGAGACAGATGTTCATGGGGAAGGTGAAAAGTCGTAGGGGAGGGAGACAGAGACAAAGACACATATGGAGAAGAAAATGAGAAAAATCAAGAGGGAAATATAGCACCTTCTATTTCTAACTCACAAATGCCACCCCGTCAAAGTTTCCCTAGGTTCAAAGTACTTGGTTGATCGCCATCAGCTCAAACTATAATTCACGAGCCCCCACCAATACGTTACTTATAATAGTCACTCAGACAGCATGATTTATTCAATGCAAAGGTATTTAATGAAATAGCACAATAAAAATGTGGTAATGCATAATTTCCTCCTATAAACCTGGAGTATATTCTCCTACAACAACACACTATCAGTGGGGGAGACTAGAAATACATAGGGATCTCTTATGAAGGCAGAGGCATCTTCAGGCTTGAAACATCAGAAGGCAGCACAGTCCTATGGAAAACTACTTGATTTTGAGTCAGGGAACCTAGGTTCAAATTCTGCTTCTGACAGCTGCTGCAAGTTTGACCTTGGGTGAATTATTTCATCTTCTCTGGACCTCAGATTCTTTAAAAAGGAAAATGAGGAGATTGGCCTGAGTGGCTTCCAAGAACCTTTTCAGCTCTAAATCTAAGTCAATGATCCTGTATCCTACCAAACTCAGAAGATATTAAGTATGCTCTGATGAAATGCCACCTTCAGAGGCACCAGAGAGGCAATTAGGTGGCATGGTGGAAAGAGCACTAGACCTGCAGGAAGTAAGACAAGAGTTCAAATGAAACCTCACACACTGCTGTGTGACACTGGCAAGTCACTTAATTTTTGTTTGCCTTGGTCTCCTCAACTGGAAAATGGGGACAATAGCACCTATCTCACAGGGTTGTCTGTGAGGATCAAA
This sequence comes from Notamacropus eugenii, assembly GCF_028372415.1. Taxonomy (NCBI): domain Eukaryota; kingdom Metazoa; phylum Chordata; class Mammalia; order Diprotodontia; family Macropodidae; genus Notamacropus; species Notamacropus eugenii. Next base: position 41,081,832 of record NC_092875.1, read on the forward strand.
TGAGAAGATAATTGTAAAGTGCTTAGACAGTGCCTGGCACACATTGTAGGTGCTTAATAAATGCCTTTCTCTTTCCCTTTTTTCTTTCCTCCTTCTCTCCCTTCCTTCCCTTCTTGTTTCATTCCTTCTTCCTTTTCTTCCTTCCCTCATTCCCTCTTTTCTTCCTCCTTCCATTTCTTTTCCTTTCCCTTCCTTACCTCTTTCTTTTCTTCATTTCCTCCTCTTTCCCTCACTCCCTCCCTCCTTTCCTCCCTCCTTCCCCTCCTTCCTTCCTTCCTTTCTGACTTAGAGCAAGTTAATTTCCGTATGGCAATTCTTTAAGACTCTTAAGTTATGGAGAATGCTGCCACCCTGCATGGGAAGAGAAAATTCTTTTCCTAGAGTTGGCATTGCAATGAGATCATAGGTCCTGTCTCAAACCCCTGCAGGTTGTACCTTTCTATTAGACTAGATGCTCATGGAGGCCAGGGACTAGTTTTCATTTTCACTCTTAAATGTTCTTCATCTTTTGTGTGCCCTCTGGCAGTTGGTCTAGGGAAGTCTATGGGCCACTTCTCAGAATCAAATTTTTTAAATGCATAAAAAAAACCATAAGGTTACAAAGGAAAAAAGTCCTATATCTATTGTTGTCTAACTCTCTGTGACCCATTTGGGGTTTTCTTGGCAGAGATCCTGGGGTGGTTTGCCATTTTCTTCTCCAGCTCATTTTACAGATGAGGAAATGGAGGCAAAGTGGGTAAAATGACTTGCCCAGGGTCAGACAGGTAGTAAGTGTCTGAGGTTGGATTTGCACTCAGGTTCTCCTGACTCCAGGCCCAGAGCTCTGTCCACTGTGTCATCTATGACCACATTCATATCTCTGTCTCTATCTATTGGTGTCTTCTTATGATGCCTAGTTTCCAGCTTTCCTCTTCTGAAGGATTTTAGCTTCAAAACATACCTTACCTTCCCTCAACACATTTGTGTAATTCAGCTCAAGAAGCATTTATTCAGATCATATGTTCTCAACCTAGGGCCTGCAACCATCATTTTTTCCCATAAATTATATACATATATATTTATAAATAATATATACACACATATATACATGTATATGTATATATACACATATGCATATATGTATGTGTGTATGTATATAGAGGCGTTTGGAAGACAAAACAGAAAAAGACTAATTGAAAGAATGTCAGAGACAAAGGAAGGACTAGTTTGCCCAAATTCTCTCCCTATATACATACACACATATGTATATCTATATACAAAGATATCTGTGTAGACACACACAAATACAAATATATGTGTGATCTGTTTATTTAAAAATCCCAAGGGTCATGGGCTCAGGTTAAGTGATTGAAATGAATGTTGTGGAATGGAATTGCACAGCGTTATTGAAGAGGGGGCTGGGGAGGTGCATTTCAGAGCTCAAGCCCTCCAGAAGAGGAGAGCAGGAAACTAGGCATCATGGGTAGACTACTGGTTAAGAGACGTGCTGATGTTATTGATTGGAGACAAGATGGCAAAGGTTGTCATTTAAGGGAACACATAGGAATGAGAGAAAACACTTAGTGGGGAAAATAAATCAAGTTTGAAAATTCTGCCTTCTACAAGGAGGCACAGTGGGACCTCACCAAAGGGGGATGAGGGGAATGCATGGAAATGGGGAAGAGGTGTTTGGAAGACAAAACAGAAAAAGACTAATTGAAAGAATGTCAGAGACAAAGGAAGGACTAGTTTGCCCAAATTCTCTCCCTATGCTTTTGCCTCAAGTTTCATTCAACTCAACTAAGTAACCTACCGAGTCCCTTTTCCATCTGGTTCTCTTGGGGGCTGGGAGGCATCTCCGTTTTAGGTCCTGCTTGGAGTCCAACCCTCTCTTTTGCAGAGAAGAACATTGAGATCTGCAAAGGTTCAGGGACTTGCCCAGAGTCACATAGTCAATAAAGTAGTAGGATAGGATTCAAATCCAGGTCCTGGGTCCTCCTAATCTAGTACCCTCCTACTGGGTTACAGGACTTCCTTAAGGATTCCCATTCTCTAGATGTCCAGTTGGAGTGTGGTGAAATTGTCTTAGACTGGTTTGAGAAGTGGGGAGAGTGAGGCAGGGAGAATCCAAGGGTGTTTCAACTAAAAAGCAAGCAGTGTGACTGCTATTTGCAAGGCCTTGTCAGTAGGTACTGAGAGTCAAGCAAAATATTAGAGTGGGGAAAGATCTTAGGGGTCCTTTAGTCTAATGTCCCTCACCTTTACTTTTATAGAAAAAGAAATTGACCCAGAAAGGGAAGGGATATTGCTCTGGGTTATACAGTGACAGGTAGAGTGTTGTAGATGGGGCATTAGATGTGGAATCAGGGAGACCTGAGTTCAGATCCAACCTCAGACACTTAATAGCTATGTGACCATGGGCAAATCATTTGGCCTGCCTGTGCCTCAGTTTCCTTATCTGTAAAATGAGGGAGGGCTGGGCTTATCCCTTCCAGGTTGAAATCCATATTTATATAATGTTTTCAAATAAGAAAACTGAAAATCAGGGAGGTTGAATGACTTTCCCAAGGTCACCCAGCTCAGCTTTGCTTGAGATTAGATTTAAGTCCATATCTCTCCTGACTCTTGAGTCTAATATTCTTTCCATTGAATATTACAGCTGCTTCTAGATTAGGCTCAGTTTGTGTGTGTGTGTGTGTGTGTGTGTGTGTATGCGTGTGTGTAATATCTGCTCCCATCCCTGCAGGAAGGTCTGCTTTCTGCTTTCTGAGAGGAAGACAGAGTTAAAGATTTCTTTACAAAAAGAAAATAGCCCTTTTGTTGAGTGACCATTCTTTATACAGTGACGTCGCCCTTCTGATTTCTTATTTGTAGCTCGCGCAGTAAAAAATAAATTTTCAGATGATTTTGGCTTTTTTGGTGAGAGCTTAGCTCGTGTCTCAGCCCTGGCATGGCTCCCTGCAGCTCCTGGGCTTTTCCTTACCCCTCTGTGTTTATTTTTTCCCCTCAGAGATACACAAACCATCTGTGCTTCTGCTACCACAGTTTTAAATAGTCTACAGGCAGGGCCTCTGCTAGGGAAGATTTTCTCCCTTCGCTTTCTCCTATGGTTGGACTGAAGTTTATCTAAACTCTCTTACTCGGGGGATACTTTTTTGGGGGATGGATGGGAGTGGGACCTACTTTAATGAATTTGCTTGTACTTAAGTGACAAGAACCCACTAAGTACTGGGATGGCAAGGGTTTAGTGCCTATTGGACCTGATTCCCACACACCAAGTTATACTTAGAGCTTTCTTTTTCTTTCTTTCTTTCTTTCTTTCTTTCTTTCTTTCTTTCTTTCTTTCTTTCTTTCTTTCTTTCTTTCTTTCTTTCTTTCTTTCTTTCTTTCTTTCTTTCTTTCTTTCTTTCTTTCTTTCTTCCTTCCTTCCTTCCTTCCTTCCTTCCTTCCTTCCTTCCTTCCTTCCTTCCTTCCTTCATTCCTCTCTTTCTTGGAGGAGGGAAGTCAAGGCAGTTGGGGTTAAGTGGCTTGCCCAAGATCACACAGCTAGTAAGTGTCAAGTGTCTGAAGCCAGATTTGAACTCAGGTCCTCCTGATTCTAGGGCTGGTGCTGTAGTCATTGCATTACCTAGTTGCCACCAGAGATTTCTTTTGTTAGTTCCTGTAGTCAAGATTTTTCTCCTACCTTGGTGAAACTTGTTTCTGCAACTGGAATCCCAGTGCTGACCCCCTTCTCCTTGCATCAGCCCCAGAAAACAGAGCCCCTAGAAGACCAAACAGGAAAAGAAAGAGGAAGTCAAGTGTCTTCATTTAGATGCCTTTTGTTGCTTTCATCCCACAGCATGATTTCTTTGATTTTCCTTTTCTCCTCCTAATCAATCAACAAATCTTTAGCAAGCATTTACTATGTTCCATATCTTGAGGTATGCACTGGGGACTCTTTGGAATTAGAAGATCCTTGGGAGACCCTTTAATCCAAACCTTTCCTTTTATAGAAAAAAAAGAATGTGACCTGGAGAGGGAAAATGATGTATAATGTCCAGACATCTGTAGGAAGAAGTAAGGATGTGGCTCTGGTGGAGGCAGATTGACCCTGAAGATGAGAAGCTAACAGTTTAACTTCCCTCAAGGTCCCAGAGTGTCTCAGGTTCCAAAATGAAATTGACATTTTTGAGCCTATGTTTGTCTTTCTATTAAGATTCAGTCCTTGAAAAGGCTCTTCTTAAATCAGTTAAAGATTGTAGGAAGAAAATCCCAGTGGAATGTTAGCTTCTTGAAGGTCATATTACAATGACGATGATGATTGTCTAGCCCGCTGCTTTACGTACTGGAACAGGTATTCATTTGGGTGCTTATTGTATTTCAAGAATTTTTTTTTTTTGGAGGCCAGTTCCTTAGGAGAAACTGTGGAAAAGAGAGTTTGTAGTTAGAAAACTTGAGCTTGAATTCAGGCTCTTCTATGGTCCTGAACAAGTCAATATCTTCTGGAAAATAAGAGGGTTAGACTAGAACCAGGATTTCTTAATCTGGTTAAGAGTTGTTTTACTAACTATATTTCAGCATAAGTGATTTCCTTTGTAATTCTATATTTTTATGCATTTAAAAACATGATTCTGAGAAGGGATCCATAGAATTCATCAGACTAACTGTCCAAGGTATGTGTGTATGTGTGTGTGTGTGTGTGTGTATCCATAGTATAGTCTAACCTTCTCATTTTCCAGAAGATATTGACTTGTTCAAGACCATATAAGAGCCTGAATTCAAGCTCAAGTTTTCTGACTACAAACATACTTTTCCATGCTATCTCCTAAGGAATGACTTCCAGAAAAAATTTTTTTCCTAAGGTTCTAAATCATTGGTCATCATGATTCTTGCTCCTTGACCAAGTGAACTGAAGTCCAGTGGAAAGAATGCTGAAGTTGGTATGGGAAGATCTGAGTTCAAATATCTGCTCTACCTCTTCCTCCTACTTGTTCGACTTTGGGAAAGTCATTTTCTCTCTTACTTAATTGAGAGGGTTGGAGAAGATGACTCTGGAAGTACCTTCCAGCACTCTACCTCTTGTTTTTTTTACCAAGGAAATGACCTGAGCATATCCCTTTCTGAGTCAAGATGGTTGACTTGGAAAGATGGGAATGGGAGTGGGAATGGTGTTTCTTCACTCCTTTTCTTTACATGTTCTCTTGTGCTTTTATTTGCTTCTGGCACCTGACCATTCTTTGTGGAAATCCTGTCTGTCTCCTTCAATGGGGATGGAAGCATTAGCTGGACAGGTACACTGGTATTTGGATACTCAACTCATTTAGATTGTTTTAAATGGTATGCTGTGGCATAACATCTCTTTGTAGAGGAAAAAAAAGGATATTCCCCCTTTCTCCCCACCTTGCTTACAGTATTTCGAGCTCTTCAGAAGAGTATCTCATTCAGGGGCAATTTACCAATCAGCTCTTGTTTGTAAGTAGTTAGCTCCAACACATCCCTGAATTTGATCACCACCTTATTTTAAGGAAGATATCATCATCTCCCTGTGGCAGCTGGAAAATCCTCAACAACAAAAGCCTGAGAATTAGAGAAGTTAATTGACTTCTCCTGATGTCTCTCAGACAATAGAAGAGACTATAATTTGAGATAGATTCTAACACCTTAACCCCCAACAATCAACTAGTCAATCAACAGACACTTGTTAAGTACCTACTGCATGTCAGGCACAGTACTAGGAACTGAGGATATAAAGACAGAAAGGACACAGACTTTGTAATGAGTCTACAGTCTTTCAGGGGAAACAATTCAGACCTATTTGAAGTAATGCTGCAAAGTAAATGCAAAGTAATTTAGAGTGGCAGCTGGGTGGCACAGTGGATAGAATGCTTGACCTCAAGTCAAGAAGATCTGAGTTTGAAACCTACTTCAGACATGTACTAGCTGGATGACCCTGGGCAAGTCACTTCACCCCGTCTGCCTCAGTTTCCTCACCTATAAAATGAGATAGAGAAGGAAATGGCAAACCACTCCAGGATCTCTGCCAAGAAAACCCCAAATGGTATCACAAAGAGTTGGACACGAATGAAAAAAGACTGAACACCAATAGTTTAGAAGGGTATCCAACCGGCAGAGCTCCTGCTGCTGCTGCTTTTTCTTCCCCAGGGCTTAGCCTGAATCCTCCTCTTGCTGGTGAGAAGGGCTGGTAGATGGACATGGGGAAGTAGAGGATCAGAAATTTAGAGGTGCAAGAGACCTTGTCATTGAGTTGAAAGCTCTCTTTTTATTGAAGAGGGAAGTCCAGAGACACAGTGACTTGCCCAGAGTTGTACAGGTAGTTAGCTGGCAAAGCAGGGAAGGAAACCAGATCTTTGAATCTAAATCCCATCATATTTTTACTGTCATACTTTGAGTGGTAAATCTCCAACTGGAGGAGGTTTCTGCCTCAGCGTTACAGGGGTAGAAGGTGTGACAGCAGGATTGGTATAGATTTTGACCTGGAGTTTTGAGTAATGTAGATTTAGAACTTGAAGGGACTTTAAAGGTCATTTAGTCCAACATCCTCACCCTATGGATGAGGAAACTGAGGCCCAGGGAAATCATCCTTAGTTTTTAGGACCTCAGATCTCCCATGACCTGTCAATTGGACTATAATGACAATAGCTTTGGACATGATGTCAGAGTAACATGAAGTCACATTCTGTCATGTATATTTGCTAGTTGCATGATCCCAGGAAGGTAGGTGGTGTAGCAGATAAAGCATCAGCTCTGGAGTCAGGGGATCTGAGTTCAGATCCAAATTCAGACATTCACTAGCTGTGTGACTCTAGGCAAATCACTTAACCCCAATTGTAGGGTGTGCAGGGTGTGATGAGGAAAGACTAGTTCCTCTGGTGTGAGAATTGCTGAGCTTTTTTCAGGGCTGCTTTCCACCTTCGGTACCTATCTGTTCCACCTAAATTTCACTTGTGGTTCCAAGAAGCCGTGCACAGCAGCTACACTGGAGTAAACCATTTCAGTATATGGGCTAAACTAGGTCGAGGGAGCTCAAACCTGTCAATGAGTCAGGGAGTGTCTATGCAAAGTATGTGAAGATTTTCCCTGGTGGAATGGGTAGATGAGAACAGTTTGTTCCAATGGCCATGAAGACAGCTGAAACAAGTGCTATGGAGCACTTAGAGCTTGGTCAGACATCAAAGATGCCAAGGTATTCACTGCTTCTTGAGCCATGATCAATCCCCTTGACTCTGTCCTGCCATTGGACTGTGACAACTCTGGAAGAGACAGTGAGGCCAATGACTTTGGGAAACTGCCTCACTTAAATCCAATTTATTCATGAATCAAAAGACATCACCCATATCATTTAACCATTTTTACCTATCTCAAAGTCTTGTGGCAATAGGCAAGGGATGAAGTATCAGGTGCAGATACACTGGGATACACAACCCTACACACAAACAGCCCAGGCTAGAGGGTAGTCTTCTCACTGGAAGCAACAGTGGGATTCAGTAGCCCATGGGTGTCTGAGCAGCCTTTTAAAGAAAATATTGTTCAGCACCTGGTGTGAGGAAGGGGCTAGAAAAGGTGCCCTAAGATTTATCTCCTTATCCAACCCTAGCCTGTTTACCATAGCAGGTGGGGAATCCCACCCTGTGGTTGAAACATGCAAAAATATCTCCCAAGATGGTTCTACTCATCATAGGTACATGGAATGTGTGCACACTTGTAGACACCACAAAATCCAGTAGATCTGAAAGACTAACAGCTCTTGTTGTGAAAGAACCCATCCGGCATCACATCCAAATAACAGCCCTAAGTGAAACAAGGCTGGCAAATGAAGGACAGCTTACCAAATCAGAACTGGAGACACATTTTCCTGGAGTAGCTACAGTAAAGGGGAGTGCTGTGAAACTGGTGCAGGTTTTTCAGTCAAAACTAATCTAGTCAAAAAGACTATGAAATATCTACCAAATGGAGGGAATAATAGGCTCATGATGTGATTACCACTTTCAGGAAAACATGATGCTACCCTCCTCAGTACATATGCTTCCACCATGATGATCTCTGATGAGGTCAAAGAAAAATTTTATGAAGACCTGGAGACCCTAATCATCATTGTGCCAAAAGAGGAAAAGCTTATAATTCTAGGTGACTTTAATGCTAGAATAGCCTCAGACTATCAGACATGGCAAGGAGTCCTTAGGAAGAATGGAGTTGGAAACAGCAACAGCAGTGGTCACTTAATACTGAAGATTGATTCATCTCATGACCTTCTAATCACCAATACTGTCTTTTCTTTACCAAAATGCAATAAAACTTCATTAATGCACCCTCATAGCAAACATTGGCATTTAATAGACTATAGCAATGTGAGGAAAAGAGATAGACAGGATGTGAGAGTGACAAAGGCAATTTGTGGTTCAGAGTGCTGGACTGATCACAGACTTATCCCCTCCAATCTAAATATTCACAAATGAAAGTGGTAGCCTCAAGGCAAGATGACTACCAGAAGATCTAATGTCAACAGATTAGAGTACTTCTGTGAGCTGGAATAGTTCCTTGCTAACTTGGAGGGAAAGTTGGGCAAACACAGAGTTGGCAACATTAGAGCAGAAAAGGAGTGGGCAGCTTTCAGAGATTTGGTGTACAGCACGGTATTTTTTCATCTGGATCAGAATATTTGCAAACATCAAGACTGGTTCGATGAAAATGTTGGGGAAATTCAAAAGTTACTAAATGAAAAATGAGATCTCCACAGGGTTTACCAGCAAGATAGTTCATCCATCTTTAAGAAGGCAACATTGAACTCTATCAAAAGTAAAGTACAAGTAAAACTTAGATGCAGGATTCTTGGCTCAGTAAGAAGGCAAATGAAATTCAGTTTTATGCTGATAGTCACAGTTCCTTTTATGATGCCCTGAAGGCTATTTATGGGCCAAAGATGTATGGTGCATCTGAACTATTCATTGCTGATGGAGCCACATTGATTAACGATAAGGGCATGATCCTGGAGTGATGAGATGAACATTTCCACAGTGTTCTCAACAGACCATCAATCAATGCTGAAGCCATTGACCATTTACCTCAGGTTGAAGTCAATCCCTCTCTAGACAAATTTCCAACTAAAGAAGAGGTTTTGAATGCCATTAGGTTCTTCTCCTGTGGCAAAGCACCTGGTGCTGATTCTATTCCAGCTGAGATTTACAAGGTAGGGGGACCATTGCTAATACAAAAGCTCACTGAAATATTCCAGGTTATATGGCAAGAGGAGGTTGTCCCCCAGGAGTTCAAAGATACCTCCATTGTCCATCTCTATAAAGGTAAAGGAAATAGACTGTCCTGTGACAATCATGGTGTATGTGTGTGTGTGTGTGTGTGTGTGTGTGTGTGTGTGTGTGTGTGTCTCTCTCTTAGTCATTGCTGGCAAGATTCTTGCTAGAGTTCTCCTTAATAGGCTGATCCTTCACTTGGAAGATGATCACTTACCTGAGAGCCAATGTGGCTTCAGAAAGGGCTGAGGAATGGTCGATATGGTGTTTGCTGCCTGACAACTTCAGGAGAAATGGCAGGAGCAGGACAAAGGTATGTACACAATGTTTCTAAACCAAGGCCTTTGATATTGTCCATCGTGAGGGCTTATGGGAAGTTATGTCAAAATTTGGTTGCCCAGAGAAGTTCATCAGCATTGTACATCAATTTCGCAATGACATTCTTGCTGTGTTCTGAGTAATGTATGATGCTCTCATGCTTTCCCAATCACCAACGGAGTGGAACAAGACTGTGTGCTTGCTACTGTGTTTTTTAGCATGATGTTTTCAGCCATGTTGTCAAACGCCTTCAATGAAGACAAACACAGCATCAAGGTCAGCTATCACACCGATGGTAAATTATTCAACTTAAAAAGGCTACAGGCCATGACTAAAGTGGCAGGAGTATTGGTACATAATTTTTTTTTTCCAGAAGATTGTGCACTCAATGCACCCTCTGAGGGCTGAGATGCAATAAAGTATGGATCAATTCTCTGTTGCTTGTGCTAAGTTTAGCCTACCAATTAACACCAAGAAAACAGATGCTCCATCAGCTAGTACTACACCATATATTCGTGGAACCATTTGTTACAGCAAATGGAGAAGTTTTAAATACTGTGGATAAGTTCACTTACCTTGGTAGTGTACTTTCCAGAAATGTACACATTGATAATGAGGTTGATGCATTGCCAGAGCTAGTTCAGTATTTGGGAGGCTCTGAAAGAAGTGTGAGGAGAGAAGTATTAGACTACTTATCAAACTGAAAGTTTACAGAGCTTTTGTGCTGACCTCATCATTGTATGCCTCTGAAACCAGTGGCATGACAGAAAACTGAATCACTTCCATTTGAACTGTATTAGGAAGATTCTGAAGATCACCAGGCAGGATAAGTTACCAGATACTGAAGTCTTTGCTCAAGGTGAACTGCCAAGCATTCAGACTCTACTGTAGAGAGCACAACTCTGATGGGCTGGCCACATTGTTTGAATGTCAGATGTATGGTTGCCAAAAAAACTATTTTATGGAGAACTCACACAGGGCAAGCACTCACATGGTGGCCAGAAACACTGATACAAGGACACTCTCAAGGTTTCTCTGAAGAACTTTGGAATTGGTTTGTGACATGGGAGACATGGGCACAGGACAAGTCATGCCCACATCAGAAAAGGCGCTGTGCTCTATAAGCAAAGCAGAATTGAAACAGCACAAAGGAAACATAGGATGCACAAATTTGGAGTAACTATCCCAAATGTTCATATGACCTATCTGTGCCCAATCTGTGGTAGAGCATTCCAAGCTCGTATTGGTCTCATCAGCCACAGCCTGACACACTGTACCTTGACTCTAACATAGTGAGGTCATTTTGGTCCTCTTTGAGAATCAAGGACAACAACCAACCAATGACCACAGACAGTGGCTCTCTGAGCCTTAGTTCATCTTTAAAGTGGGAATAGCGAGAGCTCTTACTTTGCATGGTTATGAATATCTAATGAGTTATTATATACAAATTGTCTTGAAAAACCTTAAAATAAGTGTAAATAATAATGACAGTTATGATTATCTTACTTTTCACCATCTTCAATATTGGAATTTGATAGGACTTCACTTTGCTTCGTTAAATGGTATTGCAGACGAGTGCCCTTGGTCTGCTGTAAATCTGGATTGTTGCTAGCAGAGTTGGAGGCAGGGGGTGAGTATAGGTATTATAAGCATTTTACAAGACAAATCCAGCAAAAACTCTTATTGCCTTCTTCTGACGGCTTGAACTCTTTCCCCTTGTGAAATTACTTTAAATCTCCCATTTAAAAAAATTACAAAATCCTCCTTAGTTTTCTACTTGAATGTTATTTTAAAAATACAGTGTCCTGTGGTAAGGGATTGGGGTGGGGGGGGTGGGGGAACTGTAAAAGCTGTTGCTAAGGAAACCAGCAGAGCTGTGCCTATATATAAACCTTCTTATTGTACTTAAATACACCTAGCAGGGAGTGAGGGTTCCAGTTTGGGTTCTGTCATGAAAGACATCAGGGGCCCTGGATTGTGTGTGTGTGTGTGTGTGTGTGTGTGTGTGTGCGTGCATGCGCGCGTGTGCGTGCATGTGTGTTATGGATACTTTTGGCAGGTTAGTGAAGTTTATGGAGTCCTACTCAGAATCAGTGCTTTGAATGCATAAAATACACTATATTTAAAAAGGAGCCAAATACATTGAAATTGAGTTTGTCAAATTATTATGTCAAATCCCATCTTTAACAACTGAAATAAATTATTTTAATTAAGAATAAAATAAATAAATAACTATTTTAATTGAAAAATAAGTTCAACGACCCCAGCTAAAGAACCCTTGAACCAGCTGATTTCTAAGATACCTTCTAGTTGTAAATTCGATGAAGTCTGACAATCACTGTACCTAGGTCCCTCCCAGCTCTGACATTCTGTCTTCTAAGGGCCCTCCCAGTTCTGACATCCTGTGTTCTAAGGGCCCTCCTAACTCTGATATCCTCTGTTCTAAGGGTCCTCCTAGTTCTGACATCCTCTTTTCTAAGGGTTCTCACAGCTCTGATACTTAGGCTCTTCCCAACTCAGATATTCTGTGTTCTAAGCTATTCCAAGCTCTGACATTCCATGATTCTGAGATTCTTATCCAGAACCTACTGTCGAAAACTGATCTTAGCAAATGTCAAGACTCTGATCTTGCATTTGGATGTCCAACCAAATATTCCATGTCTCAAGAGAACCCCCACCCAATGCATGGAAGACAGCATTACTGCAATCAACAAATCCACTGTCCTGGCTCTTGTCACTGTCAAGGTATGTGACATTCAAAATGTAATAGGTTTGAACACTAGGCATATACAGTGCAAATTGGAAAAGGCAGGGGGAGGGATCCCACAGGTCTCTCATGCCAAATTTCATTCCAGGGAAAAATTTTATTTGTTGGTGATAAATCCCTCTTTTTCTTCTCAGAGTGGAAGAGTTTTATAACACTCTCTAGCACAAAGGATTTATACCTTGAAGAAAAGTTCTCCATGGCGTGTGTGTGTGTGTGTGTGTGTGTGTGTGTATGTGTGTGTATGTTTGGCTATATGTCTGCCCACTTATCCTTTCATTCCTATGTTTGTGCCCACCCTTCCAGTTGAACCATCATGCATGTAGCCATCTGTGTGTATGTCTGTCTATCCACACAATGTCACCATATTGGCATGTGTGTCCATGTTGCTATCCATGTCTATTTGTGACTTACTGACTGTCAACTATCCATCTGTATATCTGTCCAGGATTGTCACTCAACCTATGAATTAGTCTGATTAATTGACTCTGATTGACCCTGGGCATATCATGAATGAACATAGTTGTTTGCACGTTGTCTCCCTCACTGGACTGTAAATTCCTTGATGGAAGGGGCTTTATTTTGTTTTTCTTTATATCCTCAGTGCTCAGCAAAATGACTGACCCTTAATAAGTACTTGATGAATGTTTGTTGACTGACAACCATCCTTGAATGTTGGTTCAATGTGTCTGTTTATTCATACTACATATATGCATATATTATATATACACATATTTATACTACATATATACGACATATCTGAATGTATGTAGGTCTGCATGTTTCTCTGTGTATTTGTAAGATCATAGAATCATATATCTATATAATATATATACACACATATATATAATGATGGTGATGATAGCTAACATTTATATAGCTCTTAGAACTATGCTGTGCACTTACAATTATCATCTAATTTGAGCCTCACAACAATCCTGAGAGGCAGGGGCTGTTATTATTCCCATTTTATAGATGAGGAAAGTGAGTCAGACAGCAGCTGAGTGACTTGCCCAGAGTCACACAGCTAGTAAGTGTCTTAGATGGAATTTGAACTCAGCCTTCCTGATGCCAGTCCTGGCTCTCTGTCCATTGTGCAGTGGGATCATAGGGGCTGTCTAGTCCACTTACAGATGCAGAAAATGAGGGCCAAGCATATAAAATGACTGGGCCATGGCCACACATGAGTGCTCATAAGGGGAATTTTGAGATCTAACTCAGGTTCTGTCTCCACTGTGAAATCTTCCCTTAGTACCTCAACCTATATAAGACCTGCCTTAACTATATGCCCACCAGGCTTTACTGAACACAATTATAGATATTACCTTGGCATTACCTATCCATGGCATTGCTTGGCATTGCTCCTCAATGGCTCCAAATGTCTTAGTCTTTTGAGGAAGGTAGGAGGCACAGTAGAGCTCTGGATTTGGATTCAGGAATACCTGAGTTTAAATCCAGCCTCAGAGACTTCCCAGTTGTGTGACCCTGGGCAAATCATTTGACCTCTATTAGCCTCAGTTCCTGCATCTGTAAGATGGGGCTAATAATAGTACCTACTTCACAGAATTGTTGGAAAACTCAAATGAGATCATATTTGTAAAGCCCTTTGCCAACTTTAAAACACTTTATATATTCCAACTAGCTGTTAGTTCTTGTGCCCTTTCAACAAGATTGGATGCTTCTTGAGGATGCGAATGATGATGCTTTATTTTTTTCCATCATGCCCAACATGCAGAAATTAGGCTTATAGTTAGTAGTTCCATAAATGCTTATATGTTAATAAATTGATTTGTGTTGCTTAGTCACTGTTTTTCTTTATTGGAGCCAAGTTTCTGTTCTCATATTTGGCCAACGGCCTGCTTTTATAGGAATAATAAAGCAGAGGAAGCTAGTTTTAGGGGGGGAAATCACATATCAACTTGATTCAACAAACATTTCTTAAATAACTTCTCTGTGATCTGAACTGGGGAGATACAGCTTTAGGAAAGACAAGACCTCTGTCCAGAGGAAGCTAATAGTGTGTAGTATTTGGGAGATAAGCTGTAAACGTAAACAACTGGAACATACAATGATGACTTAACTTTAAAAATTATTCATGGAATCACAGAATGTGAGATTTGAAAGGGGCCACAGAAACCATCTAGTCTAACATGAAAGGAATCCCCACTGCAACCTATTGACTAAGTGGTCTTCCAGCATGATTTTAACAGCAACCACACTGGCATACACAGGATGGCTGCTAGCACAGGTTCTTAGATCTGCTTTACTAGGAAAGATAGCCATTTAAGGAGTCAGCAATCTTTTTAAATTATGTTCAACAAACAGAGAAAAATAAAAGCCAAAAAACAAAGACCAACAGACAGGGCTCCACTGCCTGAATCAAAGCAATATTGCTATTCACTTTACATACATCCATGGATTGAGAGAGCCTTTACATCTGAGTAGTCGGGGGGGTGGGGGTGTCTGAACATATGGCCACTCAGAGTCTCAATCAGGTAATCACAAGATCCTTCTCCTGAACCACCAAAGTAAAATACCAGCCTTCCAGTATATATAACAAAGACTTGGCTCCTGATTGACTCAGAATCAGTAGGCATGAAACCTACATGACTCAGCACAGCCATATACTATCAGGGTTTAAAGGAGATTCAGCTTTCAGATGCTCACAATTTAGCCTGAGCGTAGAAAACCAAACTGCAGCAAAAAAAAAAAAAAATAGCAAAAACTCTCACTTTGCTTGTTATTACAATGATTGATACTTTTTGGTCTTAACCATAGTCCTTTCCTAGTATGGTACAATGGATAGAGTCAGGAAGACCTGAATAAATCTGTCTGCAGACACTACTAGCTATGAGAGGAGAGGAAGGGAGCAAAATGGAGAGGAGCTGCTACTCACTTACAGGTTGTTGTGTTTGTACTTCATTCTCAAAGAGGACCATGACATCAAAATGAATTGACTTGCAGTTGACTTTGATTTGAGTGAGGGAGTACAAGGTCACCAGTCTCACTTTATTCTCCAGAGCCATCTGGGTCCAGTGGCCAGATATTCATCAGGATGACTGGGGATGACCCAGGATGCAATGGGAGACCCTGGACATTTTAGGCTAAGGTCTTATCAGATTCTCACTTTGAGTGAATTAAATGCATTAAACCCATTAAATGAATAGGCCTCTTGAAGTAGTTACTCAAGCGATGACCCCTTTAATCAAAAATAAAAGTCTTGCTAGGAGGGGAAAACCCTCAGGGTTCCTGTGTAAAAGAGAAACAGTTAATATTTAGTATTTACAATCACCCTCCCAGTTAGATTTTTATTTTTGGATTAAAGGAGCCATCTCTGGGTATATCTCACTCATAGTGAGAATCTGATAAGACCTTAGCCTAAAATGTACAGGGTCTCCCATTGCATCCTGGGTCATCCCCGGTCATCCTGATGAATATCTGGCTACTGGACCCAGAGGACTCTGAAGGAGAAAGTGAGCCTGGTGACCTTGCCAGCCCTTCCTTACTCAAATCAAAGTCAACTGCAAGTCATATCATCATCTTGATGTCATGGTCCTCTTTGAGGTGAAGGACAAACACAACAACTAGTTGTGTGACCCTGGGCAAGGCACTCAGATCTTTTTACCTCAGTTTCCTCATCTGTCAAATGAGCTGGAGAAGGAAAGGGCAAACCATGGCAGTATCTCTGTCAAGAAAACCCCAAACACAGTCCCAAAGAGTCAGGCACAACTGAAACAACTAGACAACAAGTTTCCTAGTGTACTTTATCTCCCTTTGAGCCCTGTCTTAATAGGTTTGACAGTTTATGACACATTCCATTCCCATAGTCCTCTACCATTCTCCTGGCAGGAAAGTGTACTTCATCACCTTACTATACAGCAGCCTATAAAAAGTGTCTATGTGTTAAGGGTTCTTCTGTCTCTGACCTTCTGTGAGCTCTGACATGCTGTTTTCTAAGGAACCTTCATGTTCTAAGACTCCTCCTAGCTCTGATGGTTAGGTGTTTTTTGTTCTAAGGCTCTTCTCAGTTTTGATAGTCTTATGCTCTGAGGCAGGGGGGGAGAACCTGTGATCTCAAGGCCACATGTGGCTCTCTATGTCCTCAAGTGTGGCCCTTTGACTGAATCCAAATTTCATAGAACAAATCCCCTTCATTAAAGGATTTGTTCTGTAAAACTTGGATTCTGTCAAAAGGTCACACCCAAGGACCTAGAAGGCCGTAGGTTCCCCATCCCTGTTCTAAGGCCTCTCCTAGCTTTGATATTCTGTGTTCCCCTCCCTCCTCTAATAGTTCTGATATTTTTTGTTCCAAGGCCCCTTCCAGCTCTTGAATTTTCCTGTTCCCAAGTTTCTTCTGGCTCTGACATTCTTTGTTCTGAGGCTCCTCCTAGCTCTGTTGTTAAGGATTTCCCCATGCTTCCAGTTTATGTTCTAAGACCATTCCTAGCTCTCACCTGGGATGGTAAGATTCTAGAAATGTAGAAGAAGTACAAATAATGATGTCTGAAGGGGAAAGAGAATTATCTACTGTTGGGAATCAGAGGAAGCTAAAGTGAGAACCACACTGGCCAACCTCAGTGGTGAGTGCCATTTGGGGTTGGTTTGTTGGAAATAGCCTCTGATCTCCTGTGCCTTCCACAGTGACACTGGTGGAAACAACAAGGAAACATTTCCTTTTCTTCCCAGAATGTGCAGTGAGTGAGCGGATCCTCCTAATCCTCTCCTTTCTGAAGACTTTAAAAAAGCTGGTTGCAGTTCCATTTGAGAAGTTATCAAGATAAAAGATGACTGGCTATAAAGTGTAACAAGACAGATTCCCCCTTACCTACCTTACCTTTCATTAACGATGCCTGGGCAAGGAACAGCAGTTTTGTCCTAATGGGGAGGCCTGATTTATAGGAATGTATAATGCAAAGGACACCTTTAAGTATTTGAATATTAAAGTTAGAGATTTGACTTAAAGGATGAGATCTCATGAAATGAAAGCAGTCAGAGAGTGCCATGTCACTGGGAGATGGAGTTTGCCTTTTGATTTGGCAAAGGTCGGTGGGACATTGACAGACTAATCAGAGGTTCAACAAACTCAAATTCAACAATTTTTTTTAAAGTACTCACTGAGTAAAAGGACTTGGGCCCTATGGATCTTGTGGTTCCCTTCCTTATGGAGTTCATGGTCTAATTGGAAAGGCATACAAATACCAAGTGGAATACAATAGATTAAGGTCTAAAGGGTTTCTGATAACATTTTTCTCTGATGCCTTGTTCTACTACAGCTACTTCTGCTATTACTGCTACTGTTACTACTACTACTATGGCTACTACTACTGTTACTACTATTATTATTGCTACTGTTACTACTGCTATTGCTACTACTACTGTTACTACTACTATTGCTGCTACTGTTACTACTACTATTACTGCTACTGTTACTCTTCCTCCTCCTGCAACTAGGTGGCACAGTGAATAGAGGGTGGATCTGACTTTTCTTTGTGAATTCAAATCCAGCCTCAGACACTTACCAGCTTTGTGACCTTGGGCAAATCACTTAACTCTGTTTGCCTCCGTTCCCTCATTTGTACAATGAGTTGTAGAAGGAAATGACAAATCACTCCAGTATCGTTTCCAAGAAAACTGCAAGTGGGGTTACAAAGTTAGATGTGACTGAAATGATTGATCATAGACTCTTTCTCAGAATAACAGCACTACTGCTACTGCTACTGTCACTATTACTATTACTGCTACTTTTACTACTATTACATTACTACTTCCACCACCACCACCACCTAGCATTTATAGGTATTGATTTCTGGTTTCAAAGAGCTTTATACTCATTATATCATTTGATTCTCCCACGAGCCTCTGCAGTAGGCACATAAGGGAGGTAGTGGATAGAGTGCACCTTCATTTTTCTTTTGCTCCTCTCATCAGGCCCAGCATACAGAAGTTAGGAATACAGTAGGTGATCCATAATTGCTTGTTAGTTAATGAATTTATTTGAGGAGTTTTTCTTTTTCTCCCTTAGAGCCAGGAGCTTTTTTCATTTTTGACCAATAGCCTGCTGCTTACCACAGGGAGAATCAAGCAGAGGAAGCTCATTTTAGGGGAAAATATCCCACATCAATTCTATCCAACAAATATTTATTAAATAACTTTTGTGTGATCCTGCCAATAAGGCATAGATAAAGCACCTATAAATGGCTGTCATTTAAACCTCACAACAGCCTTGGAAGGGGTTGGTATTATTGCCCCATTAGACAGATGAGGTCATTGAGGGTCAGAAGGTTGAAGTGACCTGGACATCTCAACTAATCTCCTATTTTAAAGTTGAAGAAATTGAATGTCAAGGGGGCACAGAAACTTATCTAAGGTCATATAGAGAGCAAGTGGTAGAATGAGAGTTCAGATAATGTGGAGAAAGAGCTTTGTAAATCTTCCAGGTGGGATGAGAATCAGAGTGATCAGAAAATTAGAACCAGTTCTCCCTATAGAAGTTGGTTTTTCAGCTGGGCTTTGAAGGGTGAGTAGAACTTCAGCAGGTGGAGATTGGGAGGTGGGGGGCAGGATAAAAGGGGATTCAAATTTGTTTGAAGCCTGTGATATATGCAGAAGAGTGATAATGATGCTACTGCTACTTAAGTATTTTCGAGACCCGATTTTGTCAGCACGGGCCTGGTATGTCACCTCCCCCTTTAGAATGAGAATCCCTTGAAAGCAGGTACCATCTTCCTTTTCTATGTTTATTTCTAGCAATTAGCAAAGTGCTTGGCACATAGTGTTTATTAAATGTTTATCCATCCATCCATCCATCCATCCATATTATTTGTTCATTTACATATTCTCCTATTGACAGATAGTGTTATCCACTCATTTTTCAGTCATGTCAAACTCTTTATGACCCTAGTTGGAGTTTTCTCAGCAGAAGTACAGAAGTAGTTTGCCATTTCCTTCTCCAGCTCATTTTATATATGAGGAAACTGAGGCAAACAGGGGTAAATGACTTTCCCAGGGTCAAATAGCTCATAAGTGTCTGAGGCCAGATTTAAACTCAGGAAGAGAAGTCTTTCTGACTCCCAGCCTGGCTCTCTACCCATTGTGCAACCTAGCCGTCCAGAAAGAGATTACAGTCTTCATAATCATGGATGATCTTGGAGAATTGCTGTTGACATGTCCCTGTCTCAAGTCCAGTGATGAGTCTCTCTGATCCTAGGCTGCTTCCTCAATAATATTCCATTTGAAGACTTTCTGCCTCAGTGGGACCTACCAGAGTCTATAGCTCATATATATATAATAATAACTTTTGAGGACCCAGGGTTGTCTCCACACTGACAGGATATAATGGAAAGGGACTTGTTTTTAATAATGGAAGTTTATTGTAATTCTTATTCACATTCATACCTATATAGTTCTCCAGTTAATAAAACTCTTTCCTTACAACAATCCTATGAGGTATGGTCTTATGAGGATCATCTCCATTATGCAGATGAGAAAACAGTGACAGAAAAGGGGGGAATGATTTGTTCATTATCATGTGACTAGTCAATCAGTTGCCCTGTAGGACCTCAGAAAGCAACTAATGTTTTGCCAAGGTCCTTGGAAATCATTCAGTGTTATAAACATGTGAGTTATTATTACTGTTTTGTTTTCAAACTCCTCATTTTACAGATGGGGAAACCAAGGTTAAATGATATATCCGGGTCACAGAAATAGCAAGTAGCAGAGTTTGTATTTGAACAAGGCCTGGGAACTGAACCAAGTTCCTCTTTATGTTAATAATAATAATGGGAAGAATTTATATACTGCTTCAAGTTTTGCAAAGCACTTTAGAAATGCCTCCTTTTATGGTTCCACTTCCGAGAGTCAAGATGATGGAGTAAGAAATGTCTTACTTCTTACTCATGCTCTCTAATTGACCTCTGAAAGGCCACAATCTATTGCCTCAGGAAAAACCCTGTAACTGCTATACCAGCAGAAAGATGGGGTACAGCAGACTTATGGGGCAGGAAACTTGGGGGATTAATGGGAAAAGCCCCTATTACTCTGGAGGAGGGGGAGCAGTACAAGACAGGAGGCATCCCAGCAAGCCAGCAGCAAGCTCTTCCTCAGGAAACTAGGGGGAGATCCTGAGCCCCAGAGTGGTGGAGCAGGAAAGCGCCAACACCAGGAACCCCTTTTACTCCCAGTGCCTCAGGGCAGGCAGGGGAACTGATAGATGGTATCTACCACCACATGTGCCTACTTTCTCCAGCAGTCAAATATCCTGGTGCTTTAGCACAGTTCCAGGAAGCACAACTTCAGGAGGCACAGCACCACACTGTCAGGCATCCTCCAGCAGCCAAACAATCAAGTGCAAGGCCCTTGTGAACAGGCATCACCCAGGGGCCATACTCCCCACCCTCACCTTGAGAACTCTAGTGTTGCTGAACCCAGCTCAGTACCAGGTAAGCTGCCAGATTCCTGCAACCTTCATCTGCCGGCACCTGAAGCCCCAGCACACAAAGCTCTGACCAGATCTTAAGCTCCTAGCACAAGAAGCTTGGTTCAGTGCCCCCTGCACTCCAGCAGGAGAGCTCAACTCTAACAGTCAGGAATTTAGGCAAACACCATGAACAAAAAGCAAAAATGGACAATGATCATAGATTCTTATTATGAGAACAGGGAAGATCAAGGCACAAATTCAGAAGAGGACACCATTGTCAATATACACACATCTGGAACCTCAAAGGGGACATGAACTGGTCTCAAGTCCCCAAAGCCTTTTTGGAAGATCTCAAGAAGGATTTTAAAAGTCAAATAAGAGAAGTAGAAGAAAAACTGGGAAAAGAAATGAGAGGTATGCAAGAGAGAGCCAATAGCTTGGAAAAGGAAGGACTAAGATTGACTGTAGAAAACAAGTCCTTAAAAAGTAGAATTGGTCAAATGGAAAAGGAGGTACAAAAACTCACTTAAAAGAACCCCTTAAAAAGTAAAATGGGTCAAATTGAAAAGGAAGTACAAAATCTAGTAGAAGAAAACTATTTGTTAAAAATTAGAATTGGGCAAGTGGAAGCTAATGACTCTATGAGAAACCAGAAATCAGTCAAACAGAAACAAAAGAATGAAAAAAATAGAAGAAAACATAAAATATCTCATTGGTTAAAAAACCGACCTGGAAAACAGATCCAGGAGAGACAATTTAAAAATTATTCATCTACCTGAAAATCATGATAAAAAAAGAGCCTGGACAGCATCTTTCAGGAAATGATCAAGGAAAGCTGCCCTGAGGTCCTTGAACCAGATGGTAAAATAGTCATGAAAAGAATCCACTTGAAGGAGATTCCAAATTGAAAATGCCAAGGAATATTGTAGCCAAATTCCAAAATTACCAAGTCAAAGATAAAATACTGCAAGTAGCCAGAAAGAAACAATTTAAATATCATGGAACCACAGTCAAGATTACTCAGGACCTTGCACATTCCACATTAAAAGATCAGAGGGTGTGGAATGCTATACTCTATAAGGCAAAAGATCCTTGATTGTATTTAATCTTCAAATACGAGATTCATGAGAAGCATAAAAAGGTAAACAGGAAAGAAAAAAACAACAATATTTTATTAATAAGGGCAAAATGTTTACATTACTGCTAGAGAAGATGACACTTGTAACTCTTGAGAACTGTATTGTTATCATGTTATTTAAAAGGTGTATACATAGACAGAGGGCCTGGGTATAAATTGACTTTGATGTGATGATAAAAATCTAATTAAATAATACAAAGGGATTGTACTGGAAGAAGAAGAAAGGAGGAAGCAGACAAGTGTAAATTACATCACATGTAAAGTAACAAAAACCTATTACAATAGAGGGAGAAAAGGGAAGAAGATGAGCATTATTTTAACCTTACTCTCATCAGATTTGGCTCAAAGAGGGAATAATATGTTAGGTATAGAAATCTAACTTACCCTATAGGAAGTAGGAGGGGAAAGGGGAAAGTAAAGAAAGGGGGTGGATAGAAGGGAGGGAAGAAGTAATAAGGGTAAAAGGGAAGAAGAGGGAGGGGGCTGATAGAGGGAAGGGTAGACTGAGAGAGACAGTGGTCAAAAGCAAAACTCTACTGAGGAGGTAAAGGGAGAAAGGAGAGACAAAAGCATAAATGGGGGTGGGGAATAGGATAGAGAGAAAGACACAGATAGTATTTATAACTGAATGTGAATGGGATGAACTTTCCTATAAAATGAAAGTGGATAGCAGAGTGGATTAAGAACCATAATCCTACAAAATGCTGTTTACGAGAAAAACATTTGAAGCTGAGGGATATATGCACAGTAAAGGTAAAAGGCTGGAGCAGGATATATTATGCTGAGCTGAAGTAAAAAAAAGCAGAGGTAGTGCCAGGCCTAGAGGCCTGTGTGGGCTACCCGAGTCTTTCTTACCTCACCTCCGAGGTCTTCGGCTGGCCACGCCGGATGCACATATGAGAGAAAGGACGTTCCAGAGTCGAACAAGGGTTGAGCTTTATTTCAGGGTCTAGTTACAAGTGCAGGGGGGTCTTCCTTAGGAGGAAGAGGGGGAGATTTCCTAAGGAGGCTAAGATCTTAAGGGCTTGGAAATAGAAGTACAAGCGGGGAGAGAGGGGGAGGGGAGAGAGGAAAGAAGAGGAGAGGAGCCTACTGTCCTCTTGGCTCCTTATGTGCTAAGAGAACTTTCAGGCTTCCTCAATCCTACTTAACCTTCAGCCACACAGTTTGCATCTCAATACCGTGCTGTTAGATAACTAGGTGTGCTGTAATCCGGGACAATCTCGAGGGCAGGGAGACTCCACCCATCACGTATCTCCCGGGGAGAGGCGGAAATACCCGAGCTAGCCGAGCTAGCTCAGTCTGACCTTCTCGAATCCCCGCTGTTCATGGAGGGCCTCGTAAGACTCTAAGATTTAGAAGTCCCACTTTTACCCGCCCGAGACCGTCCACACGGAATTGAGCTTCCAATCCCAACAAGGTAGCAATTCTAACATTAAATTGAAAAGTTTTTGCACAATCAAAGCCAGTACAACCAAGATTAAAAGGGAAGCAGAAAACTAGGAAACAATTTTTACAAGTGTCTCTGAAAAAGGTCTCATTTCTAAAATATATAGAGGACTGAGTTGATTTTATAAGAATACAAGTCATTCCCAAATTGATAAATGGTCAAAGGATATGGAAGGCAGTTTTCAGAGAAAGAAATTAAAGCTATTTACAGTCATGTGAAAAATGCTCTAAATCACTGTTGATTAGAGAAATGCAAATCAAAACAACTCTGAGGTACAATATCACACCTATCAGATTGGCTACCATGACAAAACAGGAAAAAGGTAAATGTTGGAGAAGATGTGGGAAAATTGGAACACTAATGCATTGTTGGTGGAATTATGAACTGATCTTAGAGAATAATTTAGAACTATGCCCAAAGGACTATAGAAATGTGCATACCCTTTGACCTAGTAATACCACTTCTAGGTCTGTAACACAAAGAGATCATAAAAATGGGAAAAGGACCCACATGTACAAAAATATTTATAGCATCTATAGCAAAGAATTGGAAATTAAGGGAATGTTCATCAATTGGGGAATTGCTGAATAAGTTGTGGTATATGATTGTTACAGAATACTATTGTGCTGTAAGAATTGATGAGCAGGCAGACTTCAGAAAAACCTGGTAGGGCTAATATGAACTGATGCTGAATGAAATGAGCAGAACCAGGAGGACACTGTACACAGTAACAGACATGTTATGTGATGACTGACCTTGACAAACTTAGCTCTTCCCAGCAATGCAAGGATCTAAGACAGCTCCACAAGACTCATGATGGAAAATGCCATCCACATCCAGAGAAAGAAATGGGGAGTCTGAATACAGATGGAAGCATATATTTTCTCTCCTTTTCTTTTATTGTTTTGTTTCTTTTTTCTCATGGTTCCTCCCATTGGTTCTAATTCTTCTTTACATCATAACTAAGGTGAAAATATGTTTAATATGAATGTATAAGTAGAGCCTATATCAGATGGCATACCATCTTGGGAAGGGGGGAGGAGAGGATGGGGGAGAAAATTCAAAACTCAAAGTCTTATGGAAGTGAATGGTGAAAAAGAAAAATAAATAAATAAACAAATTGCATATACATACATACATACATACATACAGATATATGAAATGTTTCCTTTTATCCTTGCAACCATCCTATAAGATCAGTGTTATTTTTATTCCTATTTTATAGATGTGCAAACTGAGGCAGGTGGAAGTTGTGTTGCCCAGGGTTCTACAACTAATAAGTATCTGAAGCTGGATTTGAACTCAGATCTTCCTGACTTCAGGTCCAATGGTGTATTAACTTCAGAGAGGGAGAGGACAAGGGAGCAGGAGAGGAAGACAGAGAGGGATTGGACCTGAGGTTTTATTTGTATATGGAACTCACAGGTGAGGAAATCCTCTCTAGCAGTGCAGGTGTGCACTTGTCCTGAAAATTGTAGTCTAAGACTTGCCTAGAGCACTGAGAATTTATATGATTTCTCCAGGGTCAATCAGCTCAAGTGTGCAGAGGAGGGACTTGAACCCAGGTCTCTTTAAAGTGTAGCCATTAGGCTATGCCATCTAGTAGGTGCTTAATTAAGACTTGTTTAATGGAATTGGACAGAGCTAATCCTATCTGAAGTAGGCTAGTAAGGGCAGGATCCTTCACCTAGAGAGAGGTGCCAGTGGAATGACAACAGAATCAATCTCTGCCTCCAGAAGGCATTCTAACAAGTCATGCTTAGCCTTAACATCTTCCCCTGTGACTGGTGCATTTGTCACAGACTCTAGCTTCCTTTGTCGACCCTGGTATAAAATCCCACAGCCCCTGCCATCATTTGATTGCTAGAACTAAGCTGGGATCCCTGCACCAAGCCCAGTTATAGACCTTGGAGAATAGTGAGGAGTGAGATGGAGAACTCATATGTCTTCTACCATTTTCCCATAAATGACTATGCCCATTAAGACAGTTTGTAATCATATTAATAACAACAATAAGAATGAAAACAACATAAAAGGTTATGTTTCCTCTTCTTCCCTGTCCCTCTCATCGTGTTCCTCTTCTCCCTCTCACCTTTTGTCTAATAACGAGATACACTGGAGATGGAATTATGATAATAATAAATATCTAACATTTCCAAAGTGCTTTAATGTTTGCTAAGCACTTTACAAAGGTTATCTCATTTTATCCTCACAACAACCCTAGGACTCAGGTACTATTAATAATCCCCATTTTACAGATGTGTGAACTGAGGCAGCCAGAGGTTTAAGTGACTTACCTACTGTATCACAGCTGGTAAGTATCTGAGGCTGACTTTGAACTCAGGTCTTCCTCACTCCAGGTTCACCTATCTGCCACACCACCTAGCTGCCTTCATACATGAGGCAGCTCATGGTTGCAAGGTACTTACAATGAGTTGCTTAATTTTAAAACTCTAATGCCAGGTCAAGTCATTAGGTCCCAGGTACAGAACAGAGTTTGCCAGCCAAGCTAGCTGTTGGCCAAATTCCCCTTTGTAAAGTGTGGGTGAATGTGCTGAGTGGGGGCACTTGAGACAGTACCCATCCAAGTCAGTCACAGTTGAGATAGTATTGGTATGAATCCACTATTCTTGATGATCAGCAGCCCACTAGGGTAGAATATCATTATTTACTTTGCTAATGAATGCAAAGTTGCTGTGTCTTAATTACGGTAGTTTTGCTATGAAATAGGATTGTGGTGATTTTCACGTTCATGTATCTCATTAATGAGCCCGTTCTAAACAGTTATTGGCAATGTTGTAAGATGCCACTTGCTTTTAAATCATTTTCTAAATGGCTCACGTCATTGGCTGAGGTAGAATGTTTCTCCAAAGTATCTTTTAGAAGTGATTTTTTTTGAAGATACAGTCTTCTATAACAGAAATCTTTCCCAGGGTCAACAACTTGAATCCTATTTTCCATTGGTTCTGTGATGTCATCTATGTAACTATGTCCTCCCATAATGTCAATGGCACCTCAACCATGCTTTTGAGACTTGTCTAGATCCTCTAAGTTCACCACAGGGAGTCTGCCCTTGCATTCCCTTAGCATTGTAGGTAGGCTGTCTCTAGCTCATTCTTCATTCTTCCTATGTGACAGGCTACTTTTTTGACCTTTCCTGTATCTCCAGTCTTCTTATGCTTTATGCCCTTTCATGCACTCTATGAACTATCAGCACTAGCTTTCTTTCTACTCCTCTGACAAAATACTACATCTCTAATTTCCAAACCTTGGCATTGGCTTGTCCCCCAAGCCCTCAGTGCCCTCCCTTCTCATCTCCACATCTTAGAATTTCTGATTTTTTCACATATCTGCTCAAATCCCTTCTGTAAGTTGCTATTATCAGTCCACTTCCTCTGCCACTCCTAGCTGCTGACACCTTCCCCTCTGAAACTGCCTTCTATCTGCTCTTGTGTGTACCTCATTATTTACATGTTGTCTCCTCATTAGATTGTGATTTTCTTGAGGGAAGGGACTATTTTATGCCTTTCTTTGTAACCTTAGCACTTAACACTGTGTCTGCTAGGTAATTAATAAATGCTTCTAGACTGACTCTGATTATAGAAATCAGGATCACAGAATCTAAGGAAGGGCCCTCAGAGGTCATCTTGTTAAACCTGCATTGAACATGCATTCATTCCACTACAT
This sequence comes from Notamacropus eugenii, assembly GCF_028372415.1. Taxonomy (NCBI): domain Eukaryota; kingdom Metazoa; phylum Chordata; class Mammalia; order Diprotodontia; family Macropodidae; genus Notamacropus; species Notamacropus eugenii. Next base: position 41,108,832 of record NC_092875.1, read on the forward strand.
TACTCCTTAACCTGGCTTCATAAATAGATTTCTGGTCATAGATTAATTGTGGATGGGAAAAAATTACATATTTGTTTCAATCTAATTGGTTTCTTTTATAATTCTACACGTGCTATTTTATGCATTTAAAAATAGGATTCTGAGAAGATATCCATAGGTTTCCCCAGATTGTTCAAGGGACACTAAAAAGCTTAAGAACTCATCCTGTACTCCTCTTACAAGTAGTCACCCATTCATTGCTTGAAGATTGTCAGTGATGGAGAACCCACCATGTTCTGAGGCTCCCCTATTACATTCTGGTATCACTCTGATTGTTAAGAAGGCATTCCTGACATCAAGCTGAAGTCTGTTCCTCTGTAACTTCTTGCCTTTGCTTCTGGTTCTGTTCTCTAGCCAAGAAGAATGAGTTTAAACCATCATAGGCATTATGACCCTTGGTAATCTTGACTACAGCCATCATGTCCCTGAGCCTTCTGCTCTTCAGACAAAACATTCCTATTTCCTTCAACTGATCCTCATGAAATGACTTCCCATCTTCTCCCGGTCCTGGAGAGCCTTGTGATTTTCCCTCAGTGAAAAATAGATTTTCTGGGGGAGGTGGAGGGGTGGAGCCAAGATGGCAGAGTAGAAAGACATACATATATTAGCTCTTCCCCCACAGCCCATAAAATACCTGTAAAGAAAGAGTCTCAATAAATTCTAGAGCAACAGAAGCCGCAGAGAGATGGAGTGGAAGAGATTTCTAGCCCAGGGTGACCTGGAAGATCGATGAGAAAGGTCTGTTGCACAGGACATGGAGCAGAGCCCAGCCCAGCCTCAGCTGCGTAACTCTGGGAGGAGCAGGACCAGAGCAGGCTTCAGGGATGAAATCCCTGGAAGCAGCAGCAGTTCACAGATCTCTCAACCCATAGGCACCAAAGGTCAGTGAGAGGGCTTTTTCAACCTGAGTGAGAAAGTAACAGAGTCCACCCCTGACCCTGGCCCAAGGCAGCTGTGGAGGATGGGCAGCAGAGGCTTCTGGAGGCTGTGGCAGGCAGGCAGCAGCTGGTATCCATTGTTCCATTGTTGGAGCACTGAGCATAAAGCCCCTGGGGGAATTGAGCAGCTGATCTAAATCTCAGCCCTGAGCATGGTCCTGGGGTGAGCAGGAGCACTAGGACCCTCCTCTTGACAAAGGATTCAGAAGTCAAGTAACTGGCTGGGAAAATGCCCCCAAAAGGGAAAAAAAATAAGACCATAGAAGGTTACTTTCTTGGTGAACAGGTATTTCCTTTCATCTTTTCTGATGAGGAAGAACAAAGCATGCTGTCAGAGGAAGTCAAGGCTTCTGCATCCAGTACCTCCAAAATGAATATACAATGGACCCAGGCCACTGAAGAGCTTGAAAAGTGAGTCAGCAGCTTGCTAAAGGAGAACCAAAAAAAAAATGCTGAGGAGAATAACACCTTTAAAAATAGGCTAACTCAATTGGAAAAAAAGGTCCAAAAAGCCAATGAGGAGAAAAAAACTTTAGAAAGCAGAATTAGCCTAATGGAAAAGGAGGTTCAAAAGCTCACCAAAGAAAATAGTTCTTTAAAAATGAGAGTGGATTTCAGGGAAGCTAATGACTACATGATAAACCAAGAAGTTGCAAAACAAAACCAAAGGAATGAAAAAATAGATAATAATGTAAAATATCTCATTGGAAAAACAACTGACCTAGAAAATAGATCCAAGAGAGACAATTTAAAAATCATAGGACTATCTGAAAGCTATGAGCAGAAAAAGAGTCTAGATGTTATCTTTCATGAAATTATCAAGAAAAACTGCCCTGATATTCTAGAACCAGAGGGCAAAATAAATATTGAAAGAATCCACTGATCACCTCCTGAAAAAGATCCAAAAAGAGAAACTCCTAGGAATATTGTGGCCAAATTTCAGAGTTCCCAGGCCAAGGAGAAAATATTGCAAGCAGCTAGAAAGAAACAATTTGAGTATTGTGGAAATACAATCAGGATAACGCAGGATCTGGCAGCTTCTACATTAAGGGATCAAAGGTCTTGAAATAGAATATTCCAGAAGTCAAAGGAACTGGGATTAAAGCCAAGAATCACCTACCCAGCAAAACTGAGTATAATACTTCAGGGGAAAAATGGTCATTCAATGATATAGAGGCCTTTCAAACATTTTTGATGAAAAGACCGGAACTGAAGAGAAAATTTGACCTTCAAACACAAGAATCAAGAGAAGCATGAAAAGGTAAACAGGAAAGAGAAATCATAAAGGACTTTCTAAAGCTGAACTGTTTACATTCCTACATAGAAAGATAATATGTGTAACTCTTGAGACTTTTCTCAGTATTTGGGTAGTTAGAGGGATTATACACACAGAAACACACACATACGCACACACAGAGCACAGGTTGAGTTGAATCAGAAGGAATGATATCTATAAAAATAAAATTAAGGGGTGAGGAATATATTGGGAGGAGAAAAGGAGAAATGGAATGGGGTAAACTATCACTCATAAAAGAGATAAGAAACATTTTAGTCAATGGAGGAGAAAAGAGAGGAGGTGAGAGGTGAAGCTTACTCTCGTCACATATGACTTAAGGAGGGAATAATGTGCTCACTCAATTTGGTATGAAAATCTAGCTTACACTACAGGAAAGTAGGGGAGAAGGAGACAAGTGAGGTGAGGGGGATGATAGAAGGGAGGGCAAATGGGAGAAGGGAGTAATTAGAAGTAAACCCTTTGGGGAAGGGACAAGGTCAAATGAGAGAATAGAATAAATAGGGAACAGAGTAGGAGGGAGGGAAATATAGTTAGTCTTACATAACATGGCTATTATGGAAGTCTTGTGCAAAACGACACATATATAGCCTGTATTGAATTGCTTGCCTTCTCAGTGGGGATGGGTGGGGATGGGTGGGGAGGGAGGAAGGGAGAGAGGTTAGAATTCGAAGTATTAGAAACAAATGTTGAGAATTGTTATTACATATAACTGGGAAATAAGAAATACAGGTAATGGGGTATAGAAATCTATCTGGCCCTACAAGAAAAGAGAGAAGATGGGGATAAGGGAAGGGCAGGGTGTGATAGAAGTGAGGGCACATTGAGGGAAGGGGTGATCAGAATGCAAGATGTTATGGGGTGGGAGGAAGGGAGAGATGGGGAGAAAAATTGGAACTCAAAATTTTGTGGAAATGAATGTCAAAATGTAAAAATAAATAAAACTATAAAAAAATAGAAAGATAGATTTTCCGTGTTATGTTTCCCACCTCTAGGTCCTTAGCATTGGTATTTTCTTTTAAACTGTCATAATGTGTTAACAAAACTCATTCATCCTGGTAGAGAGGGAGTGAGGTTAGAATGACAGTTTCTTCTACTACTTAATGCTAGTCATTTCAAGGAAGCAGAACATTGTATAATGAGGACATGGATACTGAAGTCTGAGGGCCTTTTCTCTCTCTCTCTCTTTTTTTTTTGCTTTTTGTCCTTATGACTTTGACCCTTTCTGTGTCTCAGTTTCTTCTACTGTAAAATGAAGAGGCTATGTTAGATAACCTTTAAAGTTCTTCCCAGCTCTATATTCCATGATTTTAACAATATCCCACCCCATTCCATCCCATCCCTCATTAATCTCTTGTTCAATTATCAGTAAGTCAATCAGTTAGTTGACAAGCATTTATTAAGAGTTTGCTATATTTGAGAGGCTGTGCTAAACTCTTGTGATACCAAAAAGAGCAAAAGTTCCTTCCCTCAGGGAGCTTACAAGCTATCTATAGAGTAGATAGAAAGTAATGTAAGATGGAAAATCACCAAGCTAGGGGGATAGGGAAAAGGCTTCCTTCAGAGAATGGTATTTGAGCTGGGTGTTGAAGAAAGACAAGGAAACAGAGTCAGAAACAGAGTTGGGCTTGAGAGGTAGTTAGTGCAAATGCTGGAGACAGAAGATGAAGAGTTATATGCACAGAACAAGACTACAAAAATGGGAAGAGTCAGGTTATAAAGACCTTTAGATGACAAATAGAAGGAATGTATATTTAATACTGGAAACAATAGAGGGACACTGTACTTTATTGAGTGTGTGTGTGTGTGTGTGTGTGTGTGTGTGTGATGTGGTTAGACTTTATGCTTTGAGAAAAATCATTGTGGAAGCTCACTGAAAGATGGATTGGGATGGGGAAAGACTTTGGCCAGGGAGGCTGGTTAGATAGCTATTGGAATTATCTATCTGAGAAGTGATGAGAGCTGCAACTAGGGTGTGTCTTGTATGAGTAGGGGAAATGAGTGTGTGTGTTTGCCCTTCGTTGCCAGAGATGAGACATATACAAGAGATGTAGTGCAGGTCGCAATTGACAAGAATTGGTGATGAATTGGGTAGATGGGACCTCAGAGTGAGAACAAAGAATTGGGAATGATGCCAAACTTACAAGCCTAGGAGACTGGGATGGTGGTGCTCTGCACAGGAAGAGGAAAGTTTGGGAGAGGGGGAGAGTTTAGGAGGAAAGATAATGAGCTCTGCTTTGGACATGTTGTGTTTGAGATGCTGAGACATCCAGTTCCAAATGTCCATTGGTGAAGTGGAACTGTGGCTCATGAGAGAGGTTAGGCTAGGTATAGAGAATAATTTTCAGTGAGATGCTAATTGAATCTATGGGAGCTGATAAGATCAACAAATGTTGGGTTCATCCTTCATTGCCAGTGCCATCAGAGAAATGATGACATGACTTGCACTTGACTTTGTTTTGAGTAAGGGAGGGCTGTGCAAGGTCACCAGCCATATTTTCTCCTCTGGAGTCATCTGAGTCCAGTGACCAGATATTCATCAGGATGACTGGAGATGGCCCAGGATGCAATGGGAGACCTTGGCCCCTTTAGGCCAAGATCTATTCAGGTACTCACTTAGGGTGAGGTAATGCCCATTAAGTGAATAGGCTTGTTTAAGAAGTAGTCAGGGTATGGCCCCTTTAATGAGGCAAAGAAAAATAACTACATCAGGCTAGGAGGGAAACAGCTAGAGTGGAAAGGAGAAGACCCAGGGCAGAGATTTGGTGCATACTCCCTCTTAGTAGGCAAGACTCCGAAGAGCAGGCAAAGAAGGCAAAAAAAAGAGCAGTCTTTCTGAAGAGGAGGAGGGTCACAAAACCTCCATGATGAGGGCATCTCCAGGAGGAGAGAGATCAACCACTGCTAACTTGGGAGGGAACAGTTTCATTTAAATGATGAAAGAGAAGCAAGATTGCAGAGAAAGTCAACACAGTCATTATATACAAAACTAGACGTGGTGATGGGGTGAGGGAGGGGGAGGCAAGAGGAAGAGAAATAAATAGGAATAAAGTCCCCCACTATCAATTGTCATGGAGTTAGGGTTCAAGGTTTATAGTCTGATATTTATATGGAAAGAATCTTTTGGGGATCCATGATAATCTTCCAGAGGTTTTTGGAGAGCTATAATATCCCAGAAGAGTTAGACCCATTCTATTTGACTCCAGGGAAAGGTCTACTGTAGGGGCAATGGTGGGGGGTGGGGCAGAGAGCAGTTAAGAAGAGGCTGATTTAACCTTGGTATAAGGAAACAATTCCTAATAATTTTTGTTCAATTTTCTTTCTCTTTGTGACCCTGTAGACCACAGCACACCAAAACTGTTCATGGGGTTTTCTTGGCAAATAAACTTAAGTGGTTTACCATTTCCTTCCCCAGTATATTAAAGCAAACAGAGGTTAAATGACTTGCTTAGGGTCACACAGCTAGTAAGTATCTGAGATTGAATTTGAACACAGGTCTTCCTGTCTGCAGGCCCAGAACTCTATCCACTGAGCCATCTTGCTGCCTCAGCTGCAGAAAATTGGAATGGGCTTCTTCAGGATGTAATGGGTTCCCCTACACTAGTGGTGTCAGACTCAGATAAAAATGATCAGTCGATAAGACTTACAAAATCACAAATTAACATTATGTTGTATTTTGATTCATTTTGTTAAACATTTTCCAATTATATTTTTATCTTATTCTGGTCATTCTGGTCAATAGGCCAGCAAGTCAGAAGGTTTATACCTCTGTCTGTCCTCACTCAGGTTTGAAAGCGAAGGGAAGATGACTATGTATTAGGTTTCTTTAACTCAGGGTCCACCGAGGCTCCTTCCAACTCTTGAGATTAGATGTTTCTCTGAATATAGGTTAATGCATGGATGATGGCCATAATAGGAGTTCTAAGTACAGTGTCATTCTCTGTTTGTGGTTATGTCCCAGGAATATTTATCACATTTACATGTGTTTTAGGGCTAAAATGTAGCTTAGAAGGATTATCAGGGATTGAATAGTCAGACAAGAGAAGGACACAGCCTTGATAAAATAGGATTGAGAGATAGAAGGGACATGAGAGATAATGTAATGTGATGCCTTCTTTGTTGTTTAGTTGTGTCTGACTCTTCATGACCCACTTTGGGGTTTTCTTGGCAGAGATACTGGAGTGGTTTCCAGCTCAGATGAGGAAACTGAGGCAAAGAGGTTTAAGTGACATCTAGAATCACACAGTAAGTGTCTGAGGCTGGAAAGATGAGTCTTCCTGACTCCAGGTCCCACACTCTATCCACTGCTCCATCCAGCTGCCCCTTCCTTTTTTAGAGGACCACAACATTACATCTCCCACCCTGGCATGGAGACCTCTTAGAAAGCCTGGTTTCCTTGGTAGCATAGCTCAGATATTACCCGTTGTATGTGGCCTTTCCTGATCCTCCATGCTAGGGGCAGCTAGGTGGCACAGTGGATAGAGTGTTGGACTTGGAGCCAGCAAGACCCAAGTTAAACTGCCCCAGATATTCACTAGCTGTGTGACTCTGGGCAAGTCACTTAAGCTCTGTCTGCTTCAACTGTAAAATGAAGATGCTAAGAACACCTGCCTCCTAGGGATGTTGGGAGAATCAAATGAGATAATATTTGTAAATATTTGTGCTGTACTTGGCACACAGTAGGCACTTAATAAGTGCTTGTTCCTTCCTCTTGAAATAACACTTTTATAGTAATGTTATTTCATTTATAATACAGTGTTTTTTATATATATTATATGAGGTTATTTCCCTTTTATAATAGGGAATCAAAGACTTAAAACTAGGAAGGATCTTAAGGGCCATTTGAATCCAACTTCTTGAAGGAAACTGAGTCAACAAGTAAGTGACTTGTCCAGGGTCTCACAGCTAGTAAGTTTCTGATAGAATTTCAATCCAGATCTTTCACCACTCTAGCTTCTACTTGGTAGTTATTTGGTAATTCCTCATCTATGCATATGTTCTTCCTCCTCTCCCTCCCGGCAGAATGTAAGCTTCTTCAGGACAGAGAGTGTTTCATTCTTTCTTTTGTACCTACAGTGCCTAGCACCATTAATACATGCCTGCCATAGGCACACAGTAGGTGCTTAATAAGGACTGGCTGAATCGAACTGAACTGTGATCTCATTAATTTCATTTGCTTCCACTTGGCTTCCCCCACTGTATTTCCTCTTGGTGTGATCTGCAGTCTGGCAAAAACTCCATCTGCCACAAGGCATCCTCACACTCAGTCCAGTCAGTTAGAGCCTTTGCCGGTGGCTATTGAGTGTGCCATGCTGTGGACACCTGCCTGCAGAATCCAGCTTCTCTTGACCCCGTCAGATAGAAAGGGCTACGTAAAACTACTCGGTGAATCTGCGAAAGGTTGTGATTCAGCCATTACGTATTGTGAGAGCTGCTTGTGCCTACGTGGTCGTAATTGAAATTGATGGAGACAATTAGGAGAACCAGTTCGCTAATAAATCTTTCACATCCTTGGCAGGTACAGCCCTAACTTTCACCAGGAATATGTTCTCCTTTTGTCTGTTTATTCAATCTTGGATGATTATTCTTAGCTTAGTGTCAGCACAGTTACGTGATAATACACATTTACTAAATTTTCATTATGGTTGTAAGAAATGTTTACTCCTTCCCTCCATCCCCCATTTTGCTAATTATGCAGAATGGATTTTCATCCATGACTTTCCTCAAATGGGGCTTAGGGTATTTGGATCTAGGGGCATGATATCCATCGTTGTTTCTGTCAATGATATAATATTTAAACCACCTTTCCATGGCACTCAATGTCTTTAGGATCTGGGGCCACCCTACCTTTCCAGCCTTTCCAGGGGCAGTTAGGTGGTACAATGGATAGAGTGCTGGATTTGGAGACAGGAAGACTTAAGTTCAGATCCTTCCTCAGATGCATACCACCTGTGTGACCCTGGTCAAATCATCTAACCTTTATCTGCCTCAGTTTTCTCATCTGTAAAATGTTCATAGTAATAGCACTCATCTATCTACCTACCGGGATGGTTGTGACAATCAAATGAGATAATAATTGTAGAACTTAGTGCAATACCTGTCACATATTAAGCATTATATAAATGTTAGCTATTATTATAATAATTGTGATTTTTCCTCCTACCCCTTCCATACCCTCTGCAGCCCTCTCTAGTAGGATGTGATTGCATTTTTCTGGGTCCTTGCATTTGCCCGATGCTGTTGTACAGGCATGGAAAAAAATCTCCTTTCTTCCTTTTCACGTATTGGTCTCCCACCATCCTTTAAAATGGGGGGTTCTTATCCTGGGAGCAACAAACCTGTTTTTATTTTCTTAAAATTTTGATCCCTGCATTTCAATAGAATGAGTTTTCTTTGTGATTTTATGCATTTAAAAACATTGCTGTGAGAGAAGGTATCCATAAGTTTCACTGGAGACAAAAGGGTCCAGGGTACAAAAAACTTATAATCCTTTGCTTTAAAAAGTCAGTAAATATTTATTAAGCACCTACTGTGTACCAGGAACTGTGCTGACCATGAGGGATACAAAGAAAAGCCAAAGGCAGTCCCTGACTTCAGGGAGGTTACTAGGAGAAGACAACATATAAAAAGTAGCAGAAAGGGAGAGGGGGTGAAGGAGAAATCAAGAGGAGGACAGCTGGTTAGATGAAGAGCTGGCTACCTAGGCTTCTTTCTTAAGTGGAGTTCTGGGGAGAAGACTCCACCCTCTAATCAGAGGGAGGGAGGGTATGGATGAGGTGGGAATTCCAGGGCTTATGTGGTCTTGTAGGATGAAGGGGTTCCTGGGGCATGATGGAGGTTAGGAGTGTAGCCAGGTCAAATGAAAATGTTCCCTCCTCAATGAAGCCTTCCTGGATCACTTTCATTAGCAGTTAACCTTCCTCTCAAAAAACACTTGGCTTTGAACCTCCCTATAAGGTACTTATTGTATAATAGTGTATATTTCAGTTTTATGCATTTTGTACCTTGTTTTCCATTAGGCAGCTTTCTCCAGGAGGGCAGGGACAGAGACTACCACCTCCAGGAGGTCATAGACAACATGTTAGCTAAACTTTGTTGCATCTCCAGGGTCTAGCTCAGTGGGTGTTTAGGGAATATTTTTTGGAATGAGATCTATGTTACATTGAATGCTTTATGGTTTATAAAGGATCTTCTTTACACTGAGCATTTTCCTTATCTGCAAAATTAAGGGGCAGCATGATTAATTGAAGTTTGGATCTGAAGTCAGAAAGACCTGGGTTCAAATCCTACCCTAGACACTAGCTGTGAGAACCTAGGCTAGTCAGTTCATCTACTTTTTGGGTTTTAGGTTTCTCTGTAAAATGAAAGGTCTTGATGGCCTCTGAGGTCCCTTCTGGCTCTAAATCCATGGTCCGCTGAAAATTGGGACAATAACCACTGTCCTGCCTAGATCACAGGCACTTGTACAGTGGACCTCAAGCTACTCATAGTACCTGCCTCATGAGTCACAGGGAAGTCCAAAGGAGATAATGTCTACAAAGTGCTTGGCAGGCTTTCTATCCAGATACCCAAAGGATCTATGATTTCGTGTGTGTGTGTGTATGTGTGTGTGTGTGTGTGTGTGTGTGTGTGTAGCTCCCAGGGAGAGGTTCCCCCCCCCATTTCTGGTTATCAACTGCACTGGCCCATGTGGTTTTAGAAAATTGCCTGGGTCATTGATAGGGCAAGTGACTTGCCTAGGGTCACACAGCCAGTATATTTTACAGGCAAGACTTGTGTTCAAGCTCTCTTCCTCCCTAGTTCAGACTCTCATTACTCGTCACCTGGATATTGCCACAGCTTTCTATTTGATTCCCCTGCTCCAAATGTCTGCAATTTATACAATTACAGGACACAGTTATGGTGCCCAATCTATCCTCCCCTCAGCTGCCAAAGTGATTTTCCTAAAGTGTGTGACCATGTCGTCATACCTCCTCCCTACTCATTAAATTCCTGTGGCTCTCTATTACCTGCACGATCAAATGTAAACTTCTCTGTTCGGCATTTCAAGCTCTTTTGAATCTGGCCCTTTCCTAGCATTGCAGTGTTCTTTCATTTTTACTCCCCATCCGCCAGCCACTCCATAGCCCAGCTACACTGGCCTGCTGTTCCTTATGTGAGCAGGCCTCCTGTCTCCATGCCTTTTCTCTGGCTGCCCTCATGCCAGAAATGCTTTCCCTCCTTTCCTCCTCCTCCTGGTTTCCCAGGCTTCCTTCAAGACTCCACTCAAATATCATCTTCTTCAGAAGATCTACCTTAGTTCCCCTACCGCTGTTACCTTTTCTTTAAACTTACTTCCCGTTCCCCCTGCCTACGTGTTGTAGGCACAGCGTGGTTTCCATGTTGTCTCCCCTATTAGGCTCTCCCATTAGACCTGAGGTTCTTAACTCTTTGTGCCTCCCTTGGCAGTCATGTGAAGCCTTTGGACCCCTTCTCAGATAATGTTTTTAAATGCATGAAATCAAATACATAGGATTACAGTGGAAACCAAAGATTATTGAATAAGGTTGTAATTAGTTTTCCTATCTGAGTTTACAAGCTGCCTAAAATATATCCATGGGCCCCAGGTTAAGAACCCCTGCAATACAGTGTAATTTACTGGAAGAAAAGGACTACTTTTGTGTTTTTACCTCTTTTTATGTCCCTAGCACTTAACACAGTACTTAGCGAGTAGCAGGTACTTAATAAATGCTTATTGATTGATTGGTAGGATCTGCTAGAACTTGTATTCTGTTGGCTTAGTTATCTAGAATCCAGAGTCATGTGCAGGCCACAATGAGATATTATAGGAGGTCTTTATTGTGGTACATAAAAATGTATGATATTGTTACTGTTAATATGATTATTCAGATTTCTTCTATGATACCAAACTTCAGTGGTTAGCTACTAGTACATCATGAATGTTCCTTAATAACCTATCATGGATTTATCATCCTCATCCTCATCATCATAGCTAATGTTCACATAGCACTTACTATGTGCCAAGTGCTTTACGATAATTATTTCATTTTATCCTCACAACAACCCTAGGGTCCAGGTTTTCGTGTTATTCCAATTCTATATTTGAGGAAACTGAGGCAAACAGGGATTAGGTGACTTGCCTAGGGTCACATAGCTAGTAAGAGTCTGAGGTGAGATTTGAACTCAGGTTTTTCTGATTCCAGATTCAATACTCAATCCACCTGACTGCCCCCATCATGAGTGTGTCTAATCCCTTTCTGAAGTTTTTTCTTTTTTCAAACTCAATCACCTTTCAGGGTAATAATTACTTCCATTTCCTCTCCAAAGTTTGAACCACTTTTTCCCATCCCTGGAATGTTTTCTTTTTTTCCTCTCTCCCCTCATCTCTTCACTTTCTTCAAAGCCTTGCTCAAAGACCATCTTATATGTGGTCTCTCCTAATTGCCCCAGTTGCTACTGGCCCATCCATAGAGTTACCTAGTCTTTATTTGTCTAACTACTTCCAGGTTGGGTCCCCAGAATTTAGTTACTACATTCCCCTCCACACCTTTTAGGGCTCTAGAGATAACTCTGAAGCATTGGGGATATCTTTTTAATGCTAATTCCTAAGTCCCTACTAGGAGTGTGCTTCCCTCCACAAGTAACCAATTAGTTAACCAGACTTAGCTTAGTGGCATTTACTAAGGTAGTACAGTAAAAGCAGTTGGTACAAAGTATTTGTTCCTCCCCTTAAGATCTGTGACACACTTTCCCACAAGTACATATAGAATCAAGGGCAAAGTGCGTTTCAGCTTAGTGAGCACTTGTGGTAAAGGAGGATAATTCACAGCCCCTGGAAGCCCTTATTTTTGGATTCCTCAAGATGATTCTCTTATGTGTGGAATAGTTTTTCTGTGAGGTTCCTTATACAACCTTGACTTTGTCTTTTCTTATCAGGTCTAGTCTGTCCTCAGCTCCTAATGTAGATACTGTTAATAGCCATTGTTGTCCCTGGGAGGATACTGTAGTGACAAAGAAAAAAGTTTAAATTATCTGCTTTTTCCAAGTTGAGGAAATCCTCTTCCAACTAAAACAGAGTTGGAGGAAGACTGAAACTGAGGCTAAGGCTGAGGCTGCGGCCAGTGTTCTCCTGATTCCTCTACGTGATTCCTTCTTAGGGACTTATCATTCTAAGATATAAGACACTGAATTTCTGACTTCATAGCTGGCTTATTACTCAACCCCATCCCCTTCCTTATTTTCCCCTATTGATCATTTTATGACTCTTTCTTCTCTGACAGTGATTTCCTTAGGGGTAGGATCTCAGAACATCTCAGCCTTCCCTCATGTTGGGCAATTTATAGTTCACCAACCTAGGTCTCTCCCCCAATCAACTTCTGGATGGGCAGAATTGTTACTAGCTAGATGCTGAGCTCTTTCCCTTAGATATAGGGGAGGGCTGCAAAACCCTCCCTGTTTCCATCCCCAACACACAGTGTCCTATCCTGGAGTCATGTCCCACTCTCTCTTTACCTTAGTTCTCTGGCTTGTTGATGGAGTTACAAGGTTGTTCATGAGGGCATTTGCCCATGTCATGGCCCCCAGTAAACTTTTCCTCCTGAAAGACTGCCAAGGTGCTGGTTATCTGCTGTGACCCAAGCAAACTCCTGCTTACTGGAGCTGAGGTCTCCACAGCACTGGAAAGAGGGGAAACCATAGAGTGAGACTGGGCTTTGTTGTAAGTCTCCGTGTATCAACTAGTGCAGCTTTGCTGCCTGTGGCATAGGAGGCAGGGGAGGGGTACTAAGTGAACTTATGGTAGAAGTCAGTTCATGGGTTTTTGATTTTTTTTAATCTTTTGGATTCTGGATTTGCTAGTCCATGGAGATAGCGAAGGTTGTTTTATCTTTGGTGCTTAATTTCTGTTTTGATGAAGTTTCAGAGATTATGAAGATCAGAGAAAATGTCTAGTTCACCGTCTTGTTACTCCTGTGGTTTGTTTATAGATGACCCATAGGCATTATCAAATTTTCTCAATCATTCTGAACACACATACTTCCTGTGAAGTGTCATTGGCTTTCAATTACGTTAAAACTGATCAAATTTTTTTTCCAGACTCAGTCCAAAGCCTTTGATTGCTTGATCCTCTCTAAGCCTTATTTACATTTAGTTCACACCTCTCTCCGATTGACCCTTCTGTCTGACAAAGTATCAGAACAGTAGAGTTTTTCATCCGATTGAGTCAATAGGACCCCTTTCCCCACTTTGTATATATCCTGTATTTATTTACCTGTGCTTATATAATTTCCTTCCAGAGACTATAAGCTACCTGAAGGCAAGGATTGTTTTGTTTTTGTCTTTTTAGTACTCGTTAGAAGCTAAGCCATGCTTGTTGGATTCAAATGAATTGAATTTTGATTCTCACTCCCAGTGGTCTGTGCCCTGCCATGATCTGGTTGAAGATAGTAGGGGTGGGGTGTGGGGATGGACAGATGGCTACATGAGATGGGTACAGCTTCACTTGCCATCCCTCACATTGATATTTCCTGGGATGTTCACAGGAGTGCCAAGGATTAAAAAATATTGGGGAGCATAGCTATAAATATGTCAAATCATGGAGGCTTGAAACACACGTTAGCCTTTTCAAAAATCCCAGGCCCTGGTTGGTTAAATACCACATGTATATGTTTATTATCCTTTCTACCAAGGCAGTCTCTCCCTTGCATATATAGTAGAAAATGTCTGAAAGATCACAGGGTTTCTTTCTTCCCTCCTTCCTCCCCCACCCCATCAAGACCATAGAAGTCTCTTTTAAATTCACAGTGGGAAAGTGTCCAAAGCATTAGGAGACTGTGTGACTTGGAGCAGGATTTCTAGACAGAGAGAGCCAGTCTCCCTCATCTTTATCAGTAATTCCTGGTAAGGGGTCATCTTCTTATTATTAATGTGGAGAATTAAGTGAGAATCTGACCTTCTGTTCCAGAGCACAGGCAGTCTGATGGAGTGCTGGACTGGAAATCTGGAAGGCCTGGGGTAAAATCTTTCTTTGGACATTTACTTACTGTGTGACCCTGAGCAAGTCATTTCTCTTCTCTGAAACTCAGTTCCTTGTCTGTAAAATGGGGATGATAATAATAGCAGACAAGTAAGTCACTTCTCTGGAAATTCAGTTTTCTCCTCAGTAAAACAGAGGCAGTAAGAATAATAGTAAGCAAGTCTGAAACTCAGTTTCCTCCTCTGTAAATGAAAACAGTAGTAATAACTAGGATATTAGGTTTGCGAAAGCACTTTGCATTTATTATGGCGCTTGGTTCTCATAACAATCCTGTGAGGTGGGTATATTATTTTCCCCATTTTATAGATGAGGAAACTGAGGCTGGGGGAGGTGATATAGATCCTATTATGATTCCCATTTTACAGATGAAGGAGGAACTGGGGCTGAGAAAAGTAAAGTGGGGGTAGGTGCTATTTTTATCTCTATTTTTACAGATTAAGAAAGTTAAGTTGAGGGAGATGATGTGACTGGCCCAGGTCGCAACTAGTATGTGATGGAATTGGGATTTGAACTCAGTTTCTCCTGACTCTAGCAGTTTGTCCACTGTGCCACCTAGCTGCTAATACATGCTAGAACCTATATCCCAAGGTGATTTTGAGAATCCCTAAAGGATTTTATAAATATGAACTGTTATTACCTTTATCCTAGTATGCCAGGCCTAGAGGCCTGAGGGCTACCCGAGTCTTACCTTACCTCTATCGCAGGTCTTCGGCTGGCCAAACCGGATAAACGTATGAGAGAAGAGACTTTCCGGAGTCGAACAAGGGTTAGGCTTTATTCAGGGTCTCGGTTACATGTGCAGGGGGAATTCTTCCTTAGGAAGGAGCGAGGAATCTCCCAAGGAGGCAAAGATCTTATAATAAGAGATTGGAAGCAGAAGTGTAAGTGGGGGAGAGAGGGGGAGGGGAGAGCGAAGAGAGGAAAAACGGAGCCTTCTGTCCTGTCAGGGCCCCTCCTGAGCTAGAGAGCCTTCAGGCTTTCCTGGACCCTAATTAAGCTCTCCGGGCCGCATAGTTTGCACCTGAATACCGTGCCTGTTAGATAACAATAGGTATGCCCAGATCGAGACAGTCTAGAGGGGGATGCTCCTCCCATCACGTTTCTCACGGGAAGAGGCGGAAATACACGAGATTGCTCGGTCTCACTCCTCGATTCCCCTGGTGTTTTATGGGGGGCCTCATGAGAACTCTAAGATTTAGACCCACCTTTACCCGCCCGAGACTGTCCACATGGAATTGAGCTTCCATCCCCAGCACTAGTACCTGCTAAAATAAGTCAGAGAGAGTGGGAAAGATAATAAATATATGCCATGTGGCAGTTAATGAGCCAGGTCTTGGGATTTTTGAAAAGGCTAAAGTGTGATTGTGTCCCAGGAGTCTATGGCTCATTTGTTTCCAAGAAAAATGGCGGTTGGGTTTGTGTGTGTGGCAATGGAAGTCAAAGGTTGGAAACCAAAGTAAGATCGTACCTGTCAGGATAGGGGTAGGGGTGGACTATGGGGAGAGAGGTCAATGCAAGCAGTATCATGTTCAGTCCCATGTCCTATGCTGTTCCTGGTGCTGCTGAAAATGACTGAGGTCCTAGTGGAAGAAGAAAACGGAACTCCTAGGTTATCAGGGTGCTGGTATGTAGGAAAGCTGCTGAGTCAGGTAGATTCTGACCATGACTAACGGTTAGAGAGGACATCTGGTGCAGGGGATACTTGTACAGGAGAGGGCCTGGGGAGAATCTGGGAAGCAGAGGGCATTGTAGGCCATAGATTTAGAGCTAAAAGGAACCATGGAAGCCTTCTAGTCTAGCCCTCTCATTTTACAGTTGAGGAAACTGAGACCCATAGTGGTGAAGTGACTTGCTCCAAATCAGACAAGTAGTAAGTGAAAGAGTAGGCTGGATTTGTCTGATTTTCATTGTTTGTCTGTGTGGCTGTATGTAAGATCCTAAGATCTAGAGCTAAGAAGAGACCTTAGAAATCACCAATCTAAGCCCCCTCGTTTTGACAGAAAAGACACTGAGACTCAGAGAAGACAGTAAATAGCAGAGCTCAGAGTGTTTGGCATATGTTGTTGTGGTGTTTAGTTGTTTCAGTCATGTCTGACTCTTCATGACCTCATTTGGCATTCTGTTGGCAAAGATGCTGGAGTGGTTGCCATTTACTTTTCCAGTACATTTTACAGATGATGAAACTCAAGCAAACAGGGTTAAGTGACTTGCCCAGGGTCACACAGCCAGTAAGTGTCTGAGGCTGGATTTTCTTCTGGATTCTTCCTGACTCCAGGCCTAGCACTCTGTGCACTATGGCATCACCTAACTGCCCCCACCCCCAGCAGATAGTAGGTGCTTAATGAATTCTCATTGATTAATGGGTTGATAATGGGGTTGATTGATTCAAACTCAAGTCCAATAAATCCTCCAAGCCTTCCTGCCTCATGGGACTCTTTGTTGTTCAGTGCTTGTGGGAAAGCAAGTGATGGAAAGATTTGAGGTCATTTCCAGTTTTGTGCTGTTTGTCTGGATCCTATCCACTCAGTTTGTGTCCAAGTTTCTTCCCAGGAAAGGAGTGCTTTGTCGGGGGAGGAGGGAGGCAGGGAGATTAACAGTGTTTGATCTTCTGGCCACATACTTTTCTATAATGGCAAAACCCACTTAACATTGCCCTAGCCAAGTCCATTTCTTTCTTTCTTTCTTTTATTACATTTTACTTTTATTGATGCCTTTTGTAATGTTGTATTCATTTCCGAGCATATCCCACCCCTTCCCTTTCCTTCCCCCACAGAAGGAGCTATCCTTTGTTGAACTCAATAAAAAACAAAGAGAAAAAAAGTAGCTTAGCAAAACTAAGCAACACATCAATTTTGTTAGATGGGATATGCACCATTTCACACCAACAGCTTCCCTCTGCAGTGATCGTAGGATCAACCAATAAATAATCAACCAATAAGCATTTATTGGTTGTTGTCCTTCATTTTCAAAGAGGACCAAAATGGCATCACCATGATAAAGTGAAGTTTCATTGTGTCCAACTGTGGCTGATCAGACCAGTATGAGCTCGGAATGCTCTATCACAGATTGGGCACAGATAGTCTGGGTGAACATTTGGGTGGATACTCCAAATTCGCGCATCATACATTTATTTGTGCTGTCTCAATTCTGCTTTGCTCACAGAGCACAGCACCCTTTCTGATGCGAGCACACCATGCTGAACACTCCTGTGCCAGTGTCTCCCATGTTGCATAGTCAAATCCAAAGTTCTTGAGAGAGACCTTGAGAGTGTCCTTGTATCACTTCTTCTGGCCCCCATGTGATTGCCTGCCCCATGCAAGTTCTCCATAAAATAGTCTTTTTGGCAAGTGTACATTTTGTATTTGAACAACGTGGCCAGCCCATCAGAGTTGCGCTCTTTGAAACATAGTTTGAATGCTTGGCAGTTCAGCTCGAGCAAGGACTTCAGTGTCTGATATTTTATCCTGCCAGGTGACCCTTAGAATCATTTATTAAGCACCTACTGTGTGCTAAATACTGGGGATTCTAAAGAGGCAAAAGACAGTCCTTGCCTTCAAGGAACTCACAATCTAATAAGGGGAGACTACATGTAAGAAAATTATATACAAAGTAAACTCTACGCAAGAAAAATAGGAAATTATGAACAGAAGCACAGGAATTAAGAAGGGTTGGGAAAGACTTCCTGGAGAAGGTAGGCTTTTAATCAGAACTTAAAGGAAGGTCAGTGGTCAGAGCAAGTGAGGAAGGAGGGCATTCTGGCATGGGGGGGACAGCCAAAGAGATTGCCCAGAGATGAGAGATGGAACAGCCAGGAGGCTACTATCACTGATCCGAAGAACATATGTTGGGGAGAGTAAGGTGTAAGAAGACTAGAGACGTAGAAGGGGACTGCATTATGAAGGGCTTTGAATGCCAAGCAAAACACTGAGTATTTGTTCCTAAAGGTCAAAGGAAGCCATGGGCTCCAAGAGTTAGATCTGAGAAGGACCACAAAGGTCACCTGGTATAGTCCCTTCATTTTATAGATGAGGAATTGGGGTCCTGAGAATGGAAGTGTTTGCCGAGGTTAGGATTTGAACCCAGGTCCTTTGACTCCAAAGTTAAGGCTCTTTCTCCCCAGTCAACCCCATTCTTGAAAAGGCTAGCCAATGCTGTTTCAGGACTGCTTCAATAATTCTGGCCTCTTTAATTTGGTAAGCAGTTATCCATATAGCACAGATCCATTTAGAATTTGGTAGCTAATCTTTCAGCATTATTGGGAATGGAAAATTTCTTAACCTGTTGTTAATCTGGGGGCAATGCTCTCTGAACTTTGTGAGGCTGGACTTGGGTAGGCAGACATATACTCCCTTACCAGTCTTTACTTGAAATCTGTCCAGCTTCGTAGGACCTCAGATAAAACTCAGACCAAATAAATTAGGAAGTATTTATTATGAACCCTTTACAACTCTGGTGTCTCCTTTCTACTTTTACCATTTTACACCCTTCCATACACTCTGTGATGTAGTAACAGGTCCTTCCTTCTTGCAGCTAGATGGCTGAGATAGAATGCTGGGCCTGACACTCACTGGCTGTGTGACCCTGAGCAAAGTCACTTAATCTCTGTCTGTCTCAGTTTCCTCAATTGGAAAAAAAGGGATAGTAACAGCAACAACTTCCCAGGGTGGTTGTGAGCACCAAGTGAGATAATTGTAGCGGACTTAGCCCAATGCCTGGCTCAGAGTAGGTACATAAATGTCTGTTTCTTTTTTTCATGTCCTAGATCCATTGGGCAGTCTGGTTGATCCTATGGACCCTGTCTTAGAACCATAGTTAAAAAAAACCCAACGACCTCGTAACTGAAGGAAGTGATAAATTTAATCTAGAACGCAGTGAAAATAATTTTTTTTCTTTTGTCCACCTAAGTGCATGGACCCCCAGAAGTCTTACCTATGGATTCCAGGTTAAGAACTAGCCTGTTGTTAAATGACTTCCCTGTGTACATATGGATTGTTTTCATCCAATCAGAGAGGTTGGGTGGGCTCCACATGTAGTGAATTCCTTGATTAAGAGAATGCCGTGCTCAGCCTCATAAAGGCAAATCTTTGATAAATGGGCCTATTAAAGAAGGCCATAAAAATAAATGGGTGGAATGGTTTCATCTCAGAGGGAAAAAAATTAAGGGCATTTTCTTCTGGGGGCACCCAGGAAGAGTCTATTCTGCCATATTCTCACTTATTTATTTCTCTTATGTAAATGAAGAGCAGGAAATGAGGAGCGGGATGCTCCCTTGACAGAGTAATGAATGTGAGCCAGTTTTTTTTTAATGGAAAACTGATATAATTAGAAGACTATTAACTTTTTTCCCTCAGCAGCATGAAATGAACAAGCCACAGGAGACCTGTCCTTCACAATAATTAAAGTTCAGAATTAGCCTTTTGGCTTCATAAGCATCTTATTTAGTAATTCTTAAATTGATAATAAATATTAGGGCATATTGGGGATAGGGAACTTCTTCCCTTCTTTCTATTCCTTTATGAGGGGGATCTCTGTGGGAGATTGAGATTTTTTCCTTTCCTTTCCTTTCCCTTTCCTTTCCTTTCCTTTCCTTTCCTTTCCTTTCCTTTCCTTTCCTTTCCTTTCCTTTCCTTTCCTTTCCTTTCCTTTCCTTTCCTTTTTCCTTCCTTCCTTCCTTCCTTCCTTCCTTCCTTCCTTCCTTCCTTCCTTCCTTCCTTCCTTCCTTCCTTCCTTCCTTCCTTCCTTTCTTCCTTTTTCTTTCCTTCCTTCATAAATTTCACAGGAAAATGGCTTTTTTTTTTGCCATGATTTGTCTCTATCTAGAGTACTATCTTCACTTCTAGGTGATATTATATGTGTGACCCTAGGCAAGTCACTTAACTTCTATGGGCCTCAGGAACAGCAGCAGCAGCAGCAAGAGCTAACATTTGTATAGCACTTTAAAGTTTATAACATGCTTTACCTACATTATTTGATTCTCAAAACAACCCATAAATGTTTGTTAAGCACCTATTGTGTGCCAGGCACTGTGCTAAGTACTGAGGATACAAAAGAGGCAAAAGACAGTCCCTGTCCTGTTATTATTTTGCCCATTTTACAAGATGAGTAAACTGAAGCAGAGAGACATTAAACAGTTTGCTTAGGGCCACAAAACCAGTAAAGGTCTGAAGCAGGAGCTCCTTGTATTTTGCCCCATTTCCTCCCTGTACCTTGCCTTGTTTTATCCTAACATAGCCCCAGAGGTAAGCGGGAATGGGTTTAGTCTCATGGCTACATGACTACCTGCTGAATAGGCAGCTGGTGTCACAGTGGATAGAGCACTAAATTTGGAATCAGGAAACAATGAGTGGGAACCCTGCCTCAGATACTCCTTAGTTTTGTGACCCTGGACAAGCTGCCTAACATTACTCTCTCAGCCTCAGTTTTCTCATCTGTAAAATGGGGGAGAGTAATAGTATCTACTTCTCAATGTTGTTGTGGGGACCAAACGAGATAATCTGTGTAAAATGCATTGCAGATATTAAGGTGTTATGTAAACACTAGCTATTATAATTTTTACTACTGGCCAATGATCTGACAAGCATTTCTTAAGTACCTACTATGTGCTATACTATGGTTGGTATTGACAATATACAGACAAAAATTAATGCGTCCCCACCATTATGGAGTCCATGTTCTATTGGGGGAAACATGAACAGATAAGTAAATGCAGAATATGTACAAAATAAAAAAGATTTTTTCCAGAGGGGAATAGAAGTTGGGAGAAATCAGGGAAAGTTTTCTGTAGGATGTGACACTTAATCTGAGCATTTAAGAAGCTGAGGATTCTAAGAAGCAGAGGTAAGAAGGGAGTGCGTTGCAGGCATAGGGTACAGCCTGAGTAAAGGCATGGTATGTAATAAGAAATGAAATATTATATATGGAGAGCAGTAAGAGGCTAGTTTGGCTGGAGGGTACAATGCATGAGGGATAGTAATGTGTAATATATCTTGAGTAAGTTAGGGGCAACTAGGTGATGCAGGGGATAGAGTGTTGAACCTTTCTGACTGGAAGACCTGAGTTCAAAGCCAGTCTCAGACATGTACTAGCTGTGTGACCCTGGACAAGTTGCTTTACCTGGTTGTCTCAGTTTCTTCTTCTATAAAATGAGCTGGAGAAGGAAATGACAAATCACTCTGGTATCTTTGCCAAGAAAACCCCAACGGGGATCAATGAAGAATTGGACAGGACTGAAATGATTGAACAATAACAAGTTAGAGTCACATTGTAAAAAGCTTTAAAAGCTAAACGGAGTTTTTGTTTTATCTTAGAAGAAAGAGGGAGCCACAGGGGCTTCCAATCTTGGTTTCTCTGCACACTCCCCCTCTCCTCCACTCTTATCTTCTCTAGGCTTTCAGCATTTCCAAAGCTCCAAACTTCAGCATTTCCTTCAGTCAATCCTCACATGGCTTGAGTTATCAGGGAATTTTTCCTTAATTGAGTCTAAACCTGTCTCCAGTACTCTCACCATCCTGATCGCTTTCCTCTCTACCTACTCCTGTTTATGAGTTTCTTTTTAAAATAGAGCATGGGGCTCTGAACAGAATGTTCCAAGGTGTTCTGGCCAGAGAAGAGGACATTGAGACAGGCTGTCCCCTCCCTTGTTCTGGAGGGGACTCTTCTTTTCCTAAGACATTCATTCCTTCTTTATGACTTGGAGACAAGGTAACCCCTCGGCCAAAGAATGAAATGCTCAAAAGTATGGGTTAGGTCAATGATGCCATCCCATCGGGTTTCCATTTCACCTTTTAGAGCTCTTTCCTTTTTTCCATTCAGTAGTGTCAAGCAACCCTGACGCAACAGGAAAGTGATCTGATCAGCACTCATCCTGGAACTTAAGGTATTCTTCCTTCCAGGGGGATTTCTATTTTAATAGAAGCCTTCAAGAAGAGGGTAGTTTTCTACCTAAAAGTAATGGCAGAATTAACATTTTAAGCAATAGGAGTTTGGGTTAAGGATGAGAGGTGGGATGGACATATTTTTTGGTGATAGTATATGGATTTTCCAACTTCCCTCAGATCACACTATACACTGACTCATATGTTAAATTATGTGGACTCTGACTAGATAGAGAAAGAAAGTGTTTTATTATGTTCCAGTCACTGTGCTAAGCCCTAGAAATACAAATACAAGCAAACACGGCACTCCCTATTCTCACAGATGTGTGAAGGCGAAATGGAAAGGAGAGCTACAAAGAGGGAGTGAGAAAGGGAGGGCACTCCATGAGAGTGAGTGGTGGAGCTTGGAGAGATATAAGGGGGTGAAGTGAGAGGAGAGGGCATGCATAGCCTGGGTTCTTTATGAAATGGTGGTCCCAGGGAAAAACTCACTAATCACTGGAGGAATCCCAGGGGTGAAGGCATCTTCAGAGTGAGATGGTTGTTCATTCATAAATGGAAATGTCTGAAGGATCAGAAGTAAAAAGTTAGGAGAGAAGAGAGCATAGGTGACTTGGGCTCTTCATGAAATGGTGGTCTTGGGCAGGGGCTAGCCAGCTGGGGTCAACACACTGAAAAGCACAGAAAGTTGATGAGGCAATGCTTATGGACAGACTGTAGAAGAGCACTAGCCCATGAATTTGCCTGCTTCCCACTGAATGAATTTGTGGTAGATTTTTCCTCCTTTTTCCATAATGTTTAATGACAGTTGGCTCTCATTAAATCAGGAAAACAATGTTGACATTTAAATGGTGCTTTTGAGGTTTGCAGAATATTGTATGCACATTTTCTCACTTGACCACCCCAATAACCTTGTGAGACAGTTAGTATTATTATTTCCGTTTTACAGAGATGCATATTGGAGCTCAGATAACCAGAAAGTAACTGAAGTGGGATTTGAACTCAGGTCTTCCTTGATTTCAAGATCAGTGTTCTATGCATTATGGTAGGCTGCCTCTGGAATAAAATATGTGAGAACATCTATCCACCCTTGTAGCACTTGGTCCTCCATACTAGTAATTGTTGGGCTTTCTGTGTGTGCGATTTAACTGAACTGGGGAGCCTATGAGCTTTGATTTTATTTTCTAATTTAGATGACACATTAATGGCTAAGAAATGATGGCTGAGTAAGGAATAATCCCTGCATTTCATAAATTTATAGGGATTTAACACTGTTATTTACATAATGTCATCCTTCCTACAAGTCAAAGCTGGAACATTGGCCTTAATAAAGGAAGGAGACATTATCTGGAATTTACTACCCTTCAGACAGATTCATGTTCAAATGTGGCGTCTCTTCGTGGGGACTTGTGAATGGACGGTCATTGCTTCCCGCAGTCTCGGAAACTTCCTTTAATCAAATGTCAAGAAAACAAACAAGCCAATAAGTGAACATTAGATGAAAAAGACTAAAATGAAGTAAACAGTTTCAAGTGTTTCTCTGTCCAGTATTCACCATATAAGCTGAGGAAGAGGGAGGTTCTTGGGTAGGAGAGGTTAAAAGCATAAGAATAAAGAAGTCTTTTTGATATTCAGCTGGTTCCTCATACAAGATGGATCAATCAGTAAATATTTATTAAGTATATGCTGTGTGCCAGGCATTGTGCTAAATGCTGGAGATACAGAAAGAGGCAAAAGACAACCCCTTTCCTCATGCAGACAAATATATTCGAAGCAAGCTATGTATAGGATAAATAGGAAAAAAACCAGAGGAAAGGCACTAGACTTGGAAGGGACTTTGTGTGTGTGTGTGTGTATATATATATATTCCTCAACATCATCACCAGCCTTTATATAGTAATCTAAGGTTTGCAAAATGCTTTACAAATGTTTATTCATTTTATCCTCACATCAACCCTGGGAGGGAGGTGTGACTATTATCCCCATTTTACAATGAAGAAACTGAGGCAAGGAGAGGTTAAGTGACTTGGCCAGGGTTACACAACTAATGTTTGAAGCAGGATTTAACTTCAGGTCTTCTTGAATCCAAGTCCAGCATTCTGTGTAGTGCTTTACCTAGTGCCTCTGTATTATCTCATCCAGTTCCCTCACTCTTCAGATAGAAATTGAGACCCATAGAAGATAAATGACTTGTCTAGGGTCACACAGCTATGGAAAAGCAGAACCAGGATTCCAATTCAAGTTGTAGATTCTCAGAACTTCAAGGGACCTTTCCCTAGTAGAATGTAAGCTCCTTGAGGATAGAGGTTGTTTCATTTTTGTTTTTATACACAAGCAATTAGTTTTCATGAGGATCTAGGTTCCTGATCAATGCTCAGTGAATAGTAATCGA
Organism: Notamacropus eugenii; assembly: GCF_028372415.1. Taxonomy (NCBI): domain Eukaryota; kingdom Metazoa; phylum Chordata; class Mammalia; order Diprotodontia; family Macropodidae; genus Notamacropus; species Notamacropus eugenii. Next base: position 41,133,403 of record NC_092875.1, read on the forward strand.
TGATGGGAATGATCCTTCCACAAACATAGAACTTTATATTTCCTAAAGCTCTTTCTCATCCCTTTGTTCTTTGATTCCCATAAAAACATGGAAATTGGGCAGCTAGGTGGCACAGTGAATAGAGTCAACCTGGAGTCACAAGGACCTGAATTAAAATTCTGCCTCAGACATTTACTGAGTCACTTCACTTATCTGCCTCAGTTTCCTCCTCTGTTAAATGGGGATAATAATAGCACCTACCTCCTAGGGTTGTTGTGAGGATCAAATGACACAAGAATTGAAGAGAATTTAGCACAGTGCCTAGCACATAGTGTGTACTACATACATGTTAGCTATTTATTATTGTTACTGTTATCTGAGTTATCTATTGTCTTCATTGTACAGAAGAAGAAACTGAGTCCCAGAGAGGAGAAATGAACTGTCTGAGGCCTCACAGTAAGTCAGTATCTGAGCCAAGATTCCAAACCAGGGTTCCTGATTCCAGGGTTCTTCTCGCTTTGGGTATAGCCTTGGGTCTCTTTGCTACAATGTCTGAGCCATGCCTGACGCACAGTATGGCTCTTTTATAGTGAAACTAGCTGTCTTGGAGTTGGGGAGAGTATTCAGTTGTGAAGCAATTCCCCCTTTCATTTCATTGGAGCACTGTGAGCCATTGTGCTGGAATGAAGGGTTTGGAGTCATTTGCTACCATGCCCAATAATCACTCCCCATCCACCACATTCTCATTAAGATAGATGTAAGTAAGTAAGTAAGTTACTGGCTTAGGAAGGCACTTCAGATGTGCTATGGAAAGGACTTGTCAGTGTTTTTGTCGCAGACATCTCTCTCCAGTTCATATACACTGGACTTCTTTTTTTCCCATTCAACACTCCCTTCTCCTTCAGTGTCCCACCTCCCTGCCTTTGTACAGGCTGTGTTCTGTGCCCAGCATGGACTCCTTCCTCACTGCTTTCCTTGAGAAGCTTGAATTTTTCTTAAAGCTGTGCTGAAGCTGCTTCTCATATGAAGTCTTTCCTGATGTCCCTAGTTGCTTTCACCTCTTTCCTCCACTATCTTATTGTTTAGGTAGTTTTTTCTGTATTTCTTTAGCATGTCTATATGTTAACTCCCCTGATAGACTAGAAATGCTTTGAGATTCCTCCCCTCCCCCTCCCCTTCCCTTCTCTCCCTCCCTTATTTCTCCCTTTCTCCCTTCATTCCTCCCTCCCTATCTTTTTTCTCTCTCTCTCCCTCCCTCCCTTCCTTCCTCTTTTCCTTCCTTTGTTCATCATTAATTCCTTCCTTCCTTTCCTTCTTCCTTCCTTCCTTTTCTTTTCTTCCTTCCTCCCTTTTCCTTTCTTTCTTTCTTTTTCTTTCTTTTCCTTCCTTCCTTCCTTCCTTCCTTCCTTCCTTCCTTCCTTCCTTCCTTCCTTCCTTCCTTCCTTCCTTCTTTCCTTCCTTCCTTTTTTCCTTCTCCAGGGCTTAGCCTAGTGCCTGGCACATAATAGACACTTTATACTTGTTGATTAATTTATACTGAATGACCATGTCCCTTTCTTGGTCAAAAACCTTCAGTAACTCTTGATGTTGTGTTGGACAAAATGCCATCTGGCTCCAGTGTTCTTTTGCAGTTTTGGCTGTTTCTTTGTATTCCCAGCATTCAGCTCATTGCCTGGCACTTAGGAAATGCTCAATAAATGTTTATTTGTTGATGGATCAGTTGTTGATTTCCCATTACTCCCTTCTTTGTACTCTCTGTTCTAGCCACACTGACTTATTTGCTCTTATCCCAAATTATCATTCTATTTCCCACCTTTGTAGAATCTGCCCACTTTGCCTGGAAAGCCCTTTCTCCTTAGCTCAGCCTCTCAAAATTTTCATCATCCTTCAAGGCTCAGTTCAAGTGCCAGCTACTACAAGAAGTCTTCCCTGATTCCCTTTCCCTGTCAGTTACTCATACTCTCCCCCTCCTGAAGTGACCTTGTATTTACTTATCTGGTTTTTTGATGACATTCTCCCCAGAGAATACAAACTCCTTGTCTGGAGGGGTCCTCGGGACAGTGCCTTGCATGTAGCAGATGCTATGAGCTATGGAAGCCTGAAATCTTTTCATTTTATGATTTCATTTCACCTCCTAGAATGCCTTGTTTTCTTTGGGACTCAGTTCTGCATGGAGCCTTTCCTGCTTCCCTGACCTCTCCAGCTACTACAGCATTTATCCCTCCCGCTGCCTTGTAGTTACATATTTATTTTACACATACTCAGAAAGACATGAACATAGATTTTCAAATGGAGGGGACCCCATAAACCATCTCTTCAGACATCCTTTACAGATGAGGAAACTGAGTCCTAGACCTGTGGAGTGACTTGGCCAAGGTCACACAGCTAATAAATATTAGAGCTGGGGTTCAACTCAGCTCCTTGGAATCCAAATCTAACATATTTTCCACTGTACTACACTGCTTCACTAAACTAACTAACTAACTAACTAACTAACTAACTAACTAACTAACTAACTAACTAACTGTATGAATAACTAGTGACAAAATGGATAGAGTGCTGGGCCTGTAGTCAGGAAATCTCATTTTCCTGTGTTCAAATCTGTCCTCAGACACCTGCTAGCTGTGTGACCCTGGGAAGGCATTTAGCCTTCTTTACCTCAGTTTCCTCATCTCTAAAATGATAAGCAATGGCAAATCACTCCAGTGTCTTTGCCAAAAATACCCCAAGTGGAGTTATGAAGAATTAGACATGAATGAAAATGACTGAACAAAGCTAACTATACACACACATACATACATACATATGTACACACACATATGCCATGTACCCAATGGAATGGAAGCCCCCTGAAGGCAGTTGTGCGATTTATTCTTGCTGTTGTGTCCCTAGCACCTAGGACAGCGCTAGGCACAAAGAAATGCTTTTTTATTGAATGATTTTTGATTGAATGATTGATGGGTTGATTCTGTCTTAAGGCTCCTGTGTCTGTCCACAATAACTGGGGGAAGGAAAGAGATCAGAAGCATGGTTGCTCTTCAGGCCTCTGGTACCCTCTGGCCTTGAGCTCTTAGCCCCAGCCTGAACTATTGTTCCAAAGCTTCTTTAGGCAGTATTTCAGATCACAAAGTGAAGGATAGCAGAAATAGGCCATAAACGAGAGACTTGAGTTGGGGTCATTTGGAAATGAGGAGGGAATTTACGTTTGAGCTATACATCTTATTGGTGAGGTGCCTGGGCTGGGGGAGGGGACCAGGGCCTTATCTACATTTCTGGATTTTTTTTTTTGGGTAGGAGTCAGCATAAAAGCTGACCCTATTGACCCCTTGGAAGTCTCTGCTTTCCTTCTCCACTACCCCTCCTCCCATTTCCTTTTTTAGCTTCTAAAATACAATCTCTTCTCATATAACCAGGAATTTCTGTGTTTCTCTGGGCTGATTGTTACAGAGATAAGATCAGTAGAAGGATGCTCTTAAGGGAAAAGCTGCATCTTGGGAGGCAAATCAAGACAGAGAATTGGCCTCAAATCCTGGCTCTGCTACTTACTATTTGTAGTGACCCCAGACAGATCCTTCATCAGTTTCCTCATCTGTAAAGGCAAGAGTATATGGAGGGGAGTAATGGGAAATCAGTGAACTTGTTTTGAAAAACATTTTGATCACTATATTTCAAACTAATTGTTTTGCTTTGCATTCTATCTATTTTATTTTATTCACTTAAATCATGATTCCAAGGAGTCCATAGTCTTCACCAGACTGCTCAAGAGGTATAGAAATAAACAAGGATAAGAATTCCTGACTTAGATCATCCCTGAGGTCACTTCCAATTTAAAATCCTCTGGTCCTGTGATCTATATCAGATAGATACCAAACTTGGAGTCAGGAAGACATGCATTTGCTTCCTAATTTTTAGGGGAGGGGTCACTTTCAATTTTATGGCTGTGTTTTGTTTTTATATTACAAACAGTTACAGATAACACTCCCTTAACCTCTCCTCTTCCAGTCCATGAGTGGTCTCTTGCTACAAAGTAAAATAATTAAGTAAAATGACAATGCATGCAGCATTCCACATCTGTAAACCTCTGTCACATCAAAAAAATGAACAGAACCCTTATTTTCTCTCTCTCCTACTCCTAGTCCATTGACAAAAACCACCTGAAAAGCAAAAAATAGATTTCATCCAAGAAATATGCATAGTGAAGCAAAACAGATTCCCCCAGTGACTGCAAACAAAAATTTATATGTCTCATTCTGTACCCTAAATGCATCATCTCACTGTCATGGATGGTATGTTTTATCATCAGCCCTCTAGAATCATGGCTGGTCACTATATTGATCATAATTCTTACTGCTTTCACAATTGTTTTTTTATGTTGTCATTATAAAAATCATTCTCTCGGTTCTGCTCATTTCGCTCTTCATTGATTTATAGAAGTTCTCAAAAGGGTTTATTTTTCTAATGTTGATGTCATTGTGCAAATTCTTATGTATCTGTTCACTTCTTTAATTTGCATATCTCTAATTAGTGGTGAATTGGAGCATCCCCCCCACCCCATACAGCTATCAATAGTCTAGGTTTTTTCCTTTGAAACCTGTCTATTCACATCCTTAGACCGATTATCAACTGGGCAATGGCTCTTTTTCTTATAAATTTGAATCTGTTCCTTATATATCTTGGAAATGAGATCTTTCTCAGAGAAACTTGCTGCAAAGTTTATTTTCCCTAGTTAATTGTTTCCCTTAGCCTTATTAGATTTGTTTGTATAAAACCTTTTTAATTTTTTGTAATGAGACTATCCGTTTTACCTTCTATGATCCTCTCTTGTTATCACATAAATTGTTCTCATTTCACTCTTCAACAGGTTATAATAGTCCTCAATATTATTCATTTTTTATAATACTGATGTTATCATATAAATTATTCTCTTGGTGTACTGCTGGCTTTACTCTGTATCAGTTCTTATAGATCTTTCATGTCTTTTTAAAATAATCACTTTCCTTATTTCTTTAAAACCCCCTCCCCCCAGCATTTCATCACATTCATATGCCACAAATTAAATAGTTATTCTTCAATTGTTGGGTGTCTTCTTTGTTTCTAGGGTTTTTTTGGCCACCACAAAAAGAGCTGCTATAAATATTTTTGTACATAAAAGATTTTTCTTTTTCTTTGATTGTTAGGTATATACAAGGTACATACACTACCAATTCTGAAATTCAGGGATTATGTATGTTTTACTAGCTCCATTTGCTGAAATTGCATTTCAAGGTGATCTTGGAGGGGATGGCAAGAACAGGAAGGTTTTTTTCCACATGAAAATCCTCTCCTGGGGGAAATTCAGTGGCTCTTTTGTGGTGAAATAGAATATAATCTCCTTGAGGGTAGGTTTCCTTCCTTCCTTCCTTCCTTCCTTCCTTCCTTCCTTCCTTCCTTCCTTCCTTCCTTCCTTCCTTCCTTCCTTCCTTCCTTCCTCTCTCTCTCTCTTCCTTCCTTCCTTTTTGTCTGTCTTTCTTTCTGCATTCCCAGCTTCTAACATAGCACCAGTCACATCAAAAGTGCTTAAAATTATTTGTGGAATGAATGAATGAATGGAAGAATCAATACCTGAAGTAACCTATCTTCACTTCTATTGACTAGAAGGTTTGAAGGCCTTCCCTTTCCTGAAGACTGTTGTCTTCCACAGATATTAGGGAGTGGGGTGGGTGGCCTATGTCTCAGCACACACATCCTCGTGAAATACATTTCTCTATAAACTGGGAGCCAGAGACAACCTTCTAGGAAGCCAACAGAATTCTGACCTCCCTTTAGGATGGCTGAGGGTCCAGGAATAAGAAGATGACATTGCCACTATACTTCTCCCAGTTGGACCACATCTGGAATTATGTTCTGATTGCCGTATTTTATGAAAGATATTAACAAGTTGGAGAACATCCAGAAGACTGCAATATGGATGATGGAGGGCCCTGAGATCATGACCTGTGAAGATGGTTTGGAGGAACATGGGCACTTAGACTGCAGAAGACATAGCAGGACCATAATATCTGTCTTCATCTAAGCAAAGGGTTTTCATGTGGAAGAGAGATTAGCTTTGTTCTGCTTCACCCCAGAGGGCAGAACTAGGAGACAAGTGCAGAAGTTGCAAAGATGCTGATTTCGACTGAATGTCAAGGAGAGCTTCTTACCAGTAAAAGGTGTCTCAAGTAGAATGCTCTGTCTGGATAGATAGTGAGCTTCCTTCCCTGGAGGGCTTCAGGTAAAGGCTGAATGAATGGCTCATCTTCAGGTAGAATGTAGACAGGATTCTCATTTCGGGCATAGATTGAATTAGATGACTTCTGAGGTCCCTTCCAGCTCTGGCATTCTGTGATCATATATGCATGGTCAGCTCAATGGCTAATCTTAATAGACAGCGTTTATATAGTGCTTCAAGTTTTTCAAAGTTCTTTACAAATGTTATCTCATTTGATCCTCCCAACAACCCTGGGAAGTAGAAGACATTATCATCCTTCCACAGATGGCAGAATGAAACCTGAGACAGAGGTTTAGTGACTCTTCTAGGGTCACACAGTCAGTAGGTGTCTGAAGAAGATTCAAACCCAGGTCTTCTGTGCCTCCTAGCCCAGTGGTCTCTCCACTGTGTCACCTTTGTGCCCCAGTTCACTGGTATGCCTACCTGCTTAACCGTTGACTGGATTTAACTTAACGAAAATATGGAAGAATCCTGTCCTTAAGAGACAGAGGACCTTGGTTTTAATTCTGCTTTGGTAGCTTACTACCAATATGGCTCTCGGGCAAGTCATTTAACCTCCCAGGACTCACCTTCCTCATCTGTGAAGTGAGACGGTTAGGCTAAATAGTGTTTGAATTCTCTTCTAGCTCTACGGATCTTTGGTTCTATAAAGGAGATTGTCTGGGATTAACTTGGGGGCTAGCTCTGATCTTTTACAGATATAATTAATTATGTGTGGTATCGGGAACATCTTCAGCACATCTCACCATTAATTCATTCCCTGACACTGTGCAGGAAGCCACTCATGGGGCTGGAGAACCCAGTGCTAATACTCCCAATGAGACACTGTGTGACAAGATAGAGAACATAAGGTATTTGTGTCAGTCTCTATATCTCCAGTGCCTGGCACACAGTAGGTGCTAAATAAATGCTTGTTGAGTTGAATGGAAGATGATTTCAGATCTTTAGTTGCCTCTGTTTTCTCTCTCAGGTAGTGTCCCTCTTGTGGTGTGATGAAAAGAGAGAGACGTTGAAGCTGGACTTGGGATGAGAAAGAGCTGGGTTCAAATTTAACCTTACACATTCACTATGTGACCCTGGGCAAGTCACTTCACTTCTAGTTGCCTCAATTGGCTTGTCTGTAAAATTAGGGGGGTGGACTAGATTGTCCATTCTGGCTCCAAATCTATGTTCCTGTTGGAGTCAGAGACCCTGATGCAATTCTGGTTTTCAGACTTAATAGCTCTGTGACCTGGGGCAAAATCAGTTTGCCTTCTTGGTTCTCAGTTATCTCATTTGTAAAATAAGGAAGGTGGATTACATGACCTTAAATTTACCTTCTAGTCTTAAATTCTTTGGTAGGCAGCTGGATAGATAGTGCCCTGGACCTGGAGTCAGAAAGATCTGAGTTCAAATTTGGCATCACACACACTTATTAGCTATGTGACCTTGGGCCAGTCACTTAGCCTCTGTCTGCCTCAGTTTCCGTATCTGTAAAATGGGAATAATAATAGCACCTACTTCCCAGGGTTGTTGTGAAGATCAAATGAATTTGTAAAGCTCTTAGTGTAGTGCCTGGTGCTTAATAAATACTTGTTTCCTCTCTTCCTTCCTATGATACTATGTATTTCAGGAAGCTTCTCTTAATGCTGAATGGCACTGTGCCAGTCCTTGACGATGGTCATTCAGGAAGTGACTGATCTCTGGGTGCAAAGCTTTATGAAAGCATCAGGATAAGATGGCTTAAAACACAATCTCTCAGCCAGTTAGCATTTTAATGAACCAAGGGCCCAGGCTTCCCATAGCAGTTAAGTCCATGGAGTGATAGGGGAGTTGGGAATGATGACCCCCATTATCCTTTGGCCAGAAATTATATTAATGCTTTACATTTGTATCCTATGATCTCATGAGCTCCTTTTGCCAGAGGAGGCCCATAGAGAAATTATTTCCTTCTTCCAAATCCTGTTGAAAGTTTTGAAGCCTCTCCTCCCCTTCCCTCTCCGTTCCTTTCCCCTCCTCTCCCCTCTCCCTTCCCCTCCCCTCCCCTCCTCCTTCCCCTTCCCTCTCCCTTCCTCTCCTTTCATCTCTTCTCCTCTCCTCTCTCCTACTCTCTCCCCCTCCCTTCCCTCTCTCCTACTCTTCCTTCTCATCTCCTCCTCCTCCTTCTCCTCTCTCCTCCCCTCTGCCCTTCCCATCTCCCTTCCCCTACTCTCTTCTTCTTTTCTTTACTTATTTCAGTATATCATATCATAATATCATAATTCTACTCAATTGCACTCAATAGTACCAATTGCACTCAAGATTTAAATCTGGAAAAGGAAAACAGTTCCCTAGTTTTGCAAATGAGGAAGCTGAGGACCAGAAAGGTTGAACAACGTGCCCAATATCGTGTAGACAGTAGCATCACTAGGGTCTGACTCTCTCATTGGAACTTTAGTGACCCCCCCTAAGCCTCCCTATAGTAACCCACGCAGATGCTGGAATGACAGACATCTCTAGTCCATCAGTCAGGGACCAATTTCTATATGAAGCTTTGATGCAGGGTGTTGCTGTGCTTGGGCATTGTTGGCAAAGTCTTCCTGATTCCCAAGGTCACCTCCACACTCTGATGAGGCACTGGAAAGGATTCCGATTAAAACCTGCCTTTTAATTCCAGTTTCTAAAGAGTTGCTTCTGGTTTCAGCCTTGTCTGGCTAACACATACACCGCTTTGTAAGAACCATTTCCATTCCTTGGAACTCACTGAGACTGGGACCAAAATGGTGGCAGTAACTTGTGTGCTGCCTCATAAAAACCAATCGTCCTCTTCCCTCTGAGTTGTAGCAGTTGGCAGATGAGACAGGAACTCACCCTCCATGAAGTGTTTAGTGTGTCTGAGAAGATGCCTGCTTCCCTGTGATCAGCCCAAAAGAAGAATTGCTATAATTCTGATTTAATACCTGCTGTATTAGACCCAGATTCTCATCAACTGCATGCAAATGATAATTTATGTCTTAATGGCCTGAACATTTAACTTCCCACAGGGCTCTGAATTATATTTTCATTTTTTTTTGGAGTACCATGTATTTTATTTCACTTAAAGGGGGCTGAGCAGATCATGAAAAGATTCAAACTCAGAACTGATCTTGGCCTAATTTTCAAAATTTATCAGTTGAGACTTGAGCCAACCATACAGCAGAATAATGCAATTATTCTGATTTATGGTGGACATCCTCTCTGTCTAGGCTTGCTCACTCCTCCCCCTATTCAGAACAACTCCTCAGAGTAATTTAGCTAAGGTATTGAGCTATTTTTTCCTTGGAATTTTCTTTCTCAAGAAAAATCCACTTCTTTTTATTTTTTTTGGAAGTAGAAGTTTGTGGGGAGAGTGGGTAGAAGAAAAGAGAATTTGTCTTTTAGTCTGTGAAGCCTGAAATTCTTTTAAGTTCAAGTACCATTGATCAATTACTAGAGTTTATAAAAAAAGTTCAGAATAACTTTTGAAACTCCCCTGTTACAAACTATAAAAGAAGCATTTTGCTATTAGATCCTGTGTCTACTGGAACTGTTCCAATGTGTTGACTGAGGTGCCTTTGGTCAAGAGATAGAGGAATCAAATTTTATTCACTTAGCAATTATAATAATAACAAAAATAATAGTTCATACTTACATAAAACTTTGAGATTTGCAAGGTATTAATAGAACATGATCTCATGGATCCTCATACAGCAACTCCAAGAGGAAAATGTTATTATCTCTATTTTTACATATCAAGAAACTGAGTCTGAGAGAGGTTAAATGAATTGCCCAGAATATTATAGTTAATGTCAGAGGGAGAATTTGAACTGGTGTTTCTGACTCCCAGGCCAGATATGTATCTACAATGTCCCCTGGCTACACCCACCATTTAAAGTCCTACTCTTTGCCAGATACTGTGCTAAGCTCTTTGGAGGATACAAAGTCAAAAATTGAACAGTTCCTTCCTTCAAGGAGCTTATCTTTTAATGGTGGGAAATAAATACAAAATATTAAAAAGCAAATACAAGTAATTTGGAGGGAGATCATTAACAATTCCTATAGGAAAGGCTTCCTGTAGGAGATGACACTCAAGCTGGGAAGGTAGATGGTGCAATGGATAGAGTGCAAGCCCTGGAGTCAGGAAGACTCGAATTCAAATCCAGCCTCAGACACTTAATAGCTGTGTGACCCTGGGCAAGTCACTTAACCCTTTTTGCTTCAATTTCCTCATTTGTAAAATGAGCTAGAGAAGGAAATGGAAAACAATCTCTTTCAAATATCTCTTTCAAGAAAACGCAAATGGGGTTAAGGAGAGTCGAAGACAACTGAAAATGAACAACAACAACTTGAGCTGAGCCTTAAAGGAATCAAGAAATTCTAAGAGGTGATAGTGAGAAGGGGGTGTATGTTAAGGATAGAGTTTAGGTAAAGTCTGTGCAAAGATTTAGTGAACAGAGAAGACTGTCATGCATAAGAGGTAGAAAATAGGCCAGTTTGATTGGAATCGAGTGTAGCTGAGGGCAATAATGTGAAATTCCTCTGGAAAGGTAGTCCAGAACCAGTTTGCAAAGACCTTTCAATGCAAAACTGAGATGTTTGCTTTTTTATCCTAGAGGCAATAGGAAGCCAGGAGAGACTTCTTGAGCAAAAGGGTAATTTGGTCAGATGTGTGCTTTGTGACTATCAGTTGTCTTCTGTGTGGAGAATGGAGGGAGAACTGGAGATTGGAAATCCCCATTAGAAAGAAGGTGGAGATCAGGATGGTAGAAAGGAGAGGCTGCAGTCAGTGAGAACAATTAGGAGAGACTGTGATAGTTCAGGTGAAAAGTGATGAAAGATTTATCTAGAGTTGTGGCTGTGAAACTGGAGAGAAGAGAACAGGAAGGAGAGAAGTCATGGAGATAGAAGAGAGAGTATTTGGCATTGGATTGGATGTGGCAGACGAGGGAGATTAAAGACCTAAGTATGATTCTGAGATTGGGAACCTGAGTGACTGGTAGAATACTTGTACCATTGATAAATAAGGAAGTTGGAAGAAATCCTGGTTTGGTCTGGGCTTGTGATACTGTGACTTTCATCACTGACATTACAAGCTATCTCCAAGTATGGGAAGACTTTGTAAAAAAATTTTTAATCAATCAATTAATTAATTAATTTGTTTTCAGTTTTCTACAATCACTTCCATATATCTTAAATTTTTCACCTCCCTCCTCCTCCTTATCCCCTCTCTTCCCTAGATGGCATGCAATCTTATGTAGGTTCTACATATACATTCTTATTAAATACACTTTCACCTTAGTCATGTTGCATAGAAGAATTAAAATGAATGGGGGAAACCATAAAAAACAAAACAAAATGAAACATAACACAAGAGAAAATGGTCTGCTTCATTCTGCGATCTAGTTCCATAGTTCTTTCTCTGAATGTGGAAGGCGTTTTGCCTCGAGTCCAGTGGGAATTTTTTAGGTCCTTTCATTGCTGTGAAGGACTAAGTCTATCAGAAAAATTCCTCGCACACTGTGGTTGTTGCTGTGTATAAAGTTCTTCTGGTTCTGCTTCTTTCACTCAGTATCAGTTCATCTAAGTCCTTCCAGGCCTCCCTGAAGTCTTCCTATTCATCATTTCTTGTAGCACAATAGTATTCCATTACATTCATATACCACAACTTGTTCAGTCATTCTCCAATTGATGGGCATCCCCTTGATTTCCAGTTCTTGGCTATAAAGAGAGATGCTATAAATATTTTTGTACACATGGAACCTTTTCCCATTTGTATGATCTCTTTGGGATATATCCCTAGAAGTGGTATTACTGGGTCAAAGGGTATGTACATTATTGTGGCCCTTTGGGGATAGTTCTAAATTGCTCTCCAGAATGGTTGGATCAGCTCACAGCTCCACCAACAATGAATTAGTGTTCCAACTCTCCCACATCTTCTTCAATATTTATCATCTTCCTGTTGTGTCATGTTAGCCAATCTGATAGGTGTGGTACCTCAGAGTTGTTTTGATTTGCATCTCTCTAATCAATAGTGATTTAGAGTATTTTTTGACATTACTGTAGATAACTTTAATTCATATCCTTTGATCATTTATCAATTGGGGAATGACTTCTATTCTTGTACATTTGACTCAATTCTCTATATATTTTAGAAATGAGGTCGGGAGGACTTCTTTAGTAACGTCTCCATTCTCATTTATATTCTCTCTCTCTACTCCTTTCTCCTCCCTTTTCTTCTCCCCTTCCACCTCCTTTCCTTGTACTTGTCTTCTCCTTCTCATCCTCCTCCTCCTCCTTCTTTCTTGTCTGTATCTCTCTTTGTGTATTTCTTTCCATGTCTATCTTTGTCTCCCTCTGTCTGTTGAAAATTCTACTTTTTATTCTAAGCTTAATAAACATCAAATAAAACAAGCATTTTACATAGAAAGTAGAATAGAAAAAAGAGAATTGCACATAAAACTAAGAATCTCTATTATGTACACCTTGCTTTTTGTATTAAATATATAATAATGAATTCAACATGTAATTTTCAAAGCTGTTCTGCTTGTCTGTGTTTCCATCAGGTCTCCCTTCTGTTCTATTCTGTGCATTTGAAAAAAACCTTTGTGGTAACCTTCTTTCTACCTCTTCTCTTTCCTTATCCTTAACTGAAAAAGGAAGTCCTTGCAAGAAATATGTATAGTCAAGCAAAATTCCTTTATTGGCAATGTTTGAAAATATCTGTCTCATTCTGCACCCTGCGTCCATTCCCCCTTCCTCAGGAGTAGTTTGCATGCTTCATCATCAGTCCTCTGGAGCTGTCATTGGTCATTACAATGAACCAAGTTCTGAAGTTTTTCAAGGTTTGTTTTTAGGACGTTGGTGTCATTGTATAAGACACTTTGGTTCTGTTTATTTTATTCTGCATCAGTTCATACAAATCTTCCTGGATTTGTCTCAAAATATTGCTTATGGCACAATAAGATTCCATTCCATTCATATACCATTATTTATTCAGCAATTGCCAAGTGATGAGCATTGTCCAAGTTTCCAGTTCTTTAATAGATCAGAAAGAGCTGCTCTACATATTTTTGTGCATTTAGATCCTTGCCCTCTTTCTTTGATCTCTTTGGGATCTAGGCTTAGCAATGGCATAACTGGGCCAGGTTAGTGGTTGAAGGACTCATGTCTAAATTACCTTCCAGAATGCCTGCACCAATTCATAGCTCTATCTACAATGGATTGGAGTGCATATTTTCTCACAACCCCTCCATTTGTCATTTTTGTAGTTTTTAATCATTCTCACTTAGACTGCTGCTAACCTTCTTTCTTTCTTTCCTATTTATTTCAAGTTCCTACCTTTTAAATAATAAATAAATAATTCCAGCAGCAGGAATAACCTCAGGTAAAATTCAATTCAACAAATTCATTTCTATATCGCAGATATTTAGTAAGCTCCAACTATGTGCTGGTTGGTGTAATTGGTGCTTGGGATAGAGGAACCAAAAGGAAGCATTCTGTGCTCTCAGAGAGCTTAAATTCTACTTTCCAGAGAATTTTCCTTTGGTCTTCCCTCCCTCCTTCAAGTGATCTCTTCTCACTTCCTCTTCCAGGAACCCATCCTTGTGCCTTCCCCTAAACCTCCCCTACTTCCTGGTCCTTAGCCATTTCAATTTATTAAGTACCTTTTATATACCAGACACTAAAGATACAACAACTGAAAGAAACAGTTTTTGCTTTCAGGTAGTTGACAATCTTCTGAAATGTGAACTTTTAACTCGTGTTAATCTCTACCTGCCATATGTTTGAAGAGCAAGGAGATGACATTTTCATGAGAAGGTTTGGCAACATAGGACTTATGTTCCTTCCAGCTCAACATTCTAGGATCCTAGTGTTCTGTCTGCAATACCTTAACCTGCCCCCTCCTTGTCTTTCTTTTCTGTTAATAATGATAATGTTGACAGTGATGATAATAACTAGCATTTATCGGGGGCCTTAAGGTTTGCCAAGTTCTGTGTATATATTATCTCTCTCAAACCTTACAATAACCCTGTGAAGCAGGTGCTATTGTCTCCCCCATTTTACGGTGGAAGAGACTGAGGTTCAGAGGAATTTAAATCTGGTCTCAAACACTTACTAGCTGTGTGACCCTGGGCAAGTTATTTGACTCTCACATACTTCAGTTTCTTCATCTGTAAAATGGGGATATAATAGTACCATCTCCCATGGGTGTTGTGAGGATCAAATATGATAATAATATATAGTAAGGCATATAAATTATAAAGATGATAATAGCAAGACTAGTAATTGCAAAGTACTTAGCACAGTGCCTGGCACATAGCAAGCCCTATATAAGTGTTAGTTATTATCATTATTGTTTTTATTCAGTAATGATCAGAGGTAGGATTTGAACCCAAGACTTCTTTATTTCTCAAATTCAACAATCTTACCCATTCCCCCGCACTGCCTCTTTACAAGTTACTGAAAGTTTGTTTAGTCACTGATTGAGTTGGGTGTTGCAGCTTCCAAGATATAATATGTTTGTGAAGGACAGGTAGGAAGCAGTGACTGGCATTGCTAGAACCTGTGCTAAACCTGACAATGTCTTGACAGGTGCCACTCACTACAAGTGGAATGACCCTTAAGCCGACTGCAAACCACTACCCATTTTCACCAATCTCCAATTCTAATACATATCAATTATAGTTGAACCTTACATAACCTGATCATCATCGTCTTGTTTCCAATTGCAGTGTTCACTTGACATTTAATTTAAGTGTTGACAAGAAAGGGAAGCTGTCTTAAACTGAAGGGAAAAGAGAGAGAGAGAGAGAGAGAGAGAGAGAGAGAGAGAGAGAGAGAGAGAGAGAGAGAGAGAGAGAGAGAGAGAAAGAGAGAAAGAGAGAGAGACAGACAGAGACAGAGACAGAGAGACAGAGAGACAGAGAGACAGACAGAGACAGAGACAGAGAGAGAGAGACAGAGAGACAGACAGAGACAGAGACAGAGACAGAGAGACAGAGAGAGAGAGAGGAGGAAAGGTCCTTGGGAAGAGCTTATTTCATTGCTCTGAGGACAATGTGCCCATCCAGTTTCTGAAATGCTGCCCAGAAAAATAAGCTTGGAAGAAAAAAATCCATGACAACCCCCACTCCCTTCTTGAAACGCTTTCTCAATTGAATGAATATGAATTTAGAAGATAGTTTGCCCCTTGGTTTCCAGAAAGCCAGTGTCCCTAAAAATGCTGCTAGATTGAGCAATTCATTGATGTCACACATCGGGGAGAGTTCATCTACACCTGAAATGGAACCTGAATAGGCATCATTGGTGGGGCTTCAAAGCAGAGGTTCCATCCTAGAAGATTCAGTAGCTGAGAAGAGAAGATTTAGGCTGGGTGCAAAAGTGAGGATCCTTTTGTCAACGACTTGACATCATTAGTTTTTAGATGACATCAGGGTGAGATGGCTGGCTAATGTCCTGGCTGACAGAGTCTGAATCTCAAATGTTTCTGACAAGATACAATCCTGGGCTTGATCAAATAAGATGAGATCTCAGAGAGGAGTAGGGAGTGGACCTGTGGTTTCATTGGTGTCAGGAACTCCCAGGTGAGAGAATTCTCTCTGCTAATGCAGGTTGGGACCTTCTATGCAACTTCTCTGGCTCCCTCCTTTGACTTCCAAGATAGTTCTCTCTAAGTAATGATATATTGTGGTGGAATAAATATAAACTCATTTGGGTTCAAAAACTCAATTTCCCAAGTATAAAATGGGGTGAAGGGTTGCCCAGTCAGCAGTCTGCATGCCCATGATCTGGGGATTTTGATGGACTGTGAGATAAATATGACTCAAATGTGTGAAACAGGACAGGCAGGCACCATGTGGGAGCCAAGAAAGTTGATGTTATCCTGGGTGGCATTAAGAGAGTCAGGGACAGGGATGTGATGGTCTCACTCTAATCTGTCCTAGTTGGACTACGGCTGGATATTATTTATATTCAGTTATGGATGCTGCATTTTGGGAAGGATATGGATAAGCTATAGTGTCTAGAGGGGAGCACCTAGACTGGCAAAGGGCCTGGAATCCATGCCACATCAGGAACAGTCAACAAAAATGAGGATTTGCAGCATGGAGAGGAGAGGATTTAGGGGAGACATTTTGGCAGCCTTCAAATATTAGCAGGCATTTGATAGACTTCTGTTTGTCCCCCATGAGGTAGAATTAGGATCAATGGGTGATGTCAGGATGAACTTCCTCACAATTAGAACTATCCCTAAGTGGAATAGGCAGCTTCTGGAGGTGTTAGGCTTCTCCTCATTGGAGACTTTGAAGAGGTTAAATGACCACCTGTTGAGTAAGCTGCAAAGGGAATTGTTGTTCAAGTATGGGTCATAAGAAATGACCTCTGCATTCCATTCCAACTCTGATATTCTGTGGTTCTTTCCCAAAGGGCAAAATTAGAAGGGAAAACAGTGAGGGGGAATAAGGAGAGGGTGTAAGGAGTTTTGGAAGGCTTAAAATAAATATTGCTTAGGAATTAGAAGTATCCAAAGGTAGGGTGGGTTACTTCAAGAAACAGTGTATTTCTTGTCCCTGGAGATGTTCAGGCAGTGACTGAATGTTCATCTGTCAGGGATGTTGTTAGAGGGCACTCTTAGCCAGGCATGTTGTTGCCAGAGAGGCTAAGTCTGGTGAATCTCTTGAGACTGGGAGTTCTGAGCTGCAGTAGGCTAGGCAGATCTGATATCTGCACTAAGTTTGACATCAACATAATGAGCCCTCTGGGATTCGGGATGCCATCAGGTTTCCTAAAGAGGGGTGAATTGAATTTAGCATAGTCCCTGACACATAGCAGGCATTTAAATGATTGTTCCCTTGCTTTCTTTCCCCTGAACCAACCCACAATGGAAATGGAGCAGGTCAAAACTCCCATGTCAATCAACAGTGGGGTTGGGCCCATGAGTAGCCCCTACATTTCTAGCCTGGGTATGATAGAGAAACCCAGTCTTTTAAAAAACAGAGTCCAGAGAAAGAGTGAGAGCAAGAGGTGTAGGAGTAGGAGGAGAAGCAGAAGAAGGAGAAGAACAAGAAGAAGAAGAAGGAGGAGGAGCAGGAGAAGAAGAAAGAGAAGAAGGAGAAGGAGAAGAGAGGAAAAATGAGAGAAGAGGGAGAGGAGAGGAGGGGAGAGGAGAGAGGAGAGAGAGAGAGAGAGAGAGAGAGAGAGAGAGAGAGAGAGAGAGAGAGAGAGAGAGAGAGAGAGAGAGAGAGAGAGAGAACTCATAACTTGGATTAGATGGCTTCTGAAGTCCCTTCTAGTGTAAGAGCTCTAATATCTCAAGGGATTCTTGCCCAGATGAAAAGACTTTAGCTCCACTTGGGATGCTAAATGTATCCAAATATTTTTAGTTCTTTGGTAGAACAGAATAGCAAGTCTTCTGCCTTCCCATTTCAGAATTGGGAAGTACTGGGCTTAAAAAGCAGTCCTAGACCTATGTTGTCCTTGAAAGTGTGAGGACAGGATGCACTGAGGCAGAGGGGCTATGAAAACTATATCTGAAACATAGTAATCAAACATCATTTTGCCCTCAAATGATATTGCTTTTTGAGTATGGAGCTTTGGGGAGATGTAAAAGCTCCTTAGGGGGCTACTATTTGTCATATTCCTCTTTCTTCATTCCAGGAGGCAAATGACAGATCGTGGCAAGCTGACCTAATTTCTTCCTCCTCCTTCTCCCTTGTAATATTTTCATTGGTTATAATTAGCACATCACTTTGCCCTGGGACTAGTCTGGACATCTCATAAACTTTAACCAGTCTCCTCACTCCAGTTATGGGTGCATAGAGGTAGGTAAGCAATCTGAAACCCTTGAGAAGACCATCTTAATCTTGAGTAAAATTTCCTCCCTCCTTCTCAGGCCTATCATTAGTATTTAAAAAATTTTTAATTAAATGTACATTTTATTGATCTCTTTGTCTTTATATTATGTTCATTTCTCAGCCACACCTAAACCTTTCATGTGGAAATAGAATCAAGCAAATAACATCCATTGCTGTGACACCTGATGGTGTATACAATATTTTGCCATCTCAGTTCCCCACCTCTCTGCCTTGAGGGAGGACCTTGGTTTCACTCTCCAGGATCTACTCCAATTTTTTTTTAGTTTCTCAGAATTTGACTTTCAGTGATTTTTTCATATGTATTGTGGTGGTGATATGTATTATTCTCCTGATATCTACTTTCTCTATTCTACATCAATTTGTGCAAATCTTCCCATGTTTCTCTGAATTGTCCCATCTGGATCTCATCCTGTAGTATGTTTGTCTATATCTTTCCATAGGTCGTTTATATAGTATCCATAAGTCAGTGCCAGAAGTCTTCCTCTTAGCCTTTTCTTATCTTGTGAATACCATACTACCCTTGAAGTGTTCATTTGTTGTCTCTCTTGATATATGATTGACCTGTCTTACTTCCTGATAATACATATCCTTGAGAGTGGCTTTTGAACACATGTTCCACTCTGTATGGGATCAGTAGAATGTAAGCTCCTTGATGCAAGGACTGTTTTGATACTGTCTTTGTATGCTCAGTGCTGAGCACAATTTCCATCCTCCCTCCCCCTCTTTGGGACTGAAACTGTAATTTCATTATTATAGGAAACTCTTCCACCAATGGAGATTCATACCTGCTCTTCCATTTGGATTTTAGAGAATTATCTGGAGAATTGAGAGGCTAAACATGCCAGGGTTATATAGCCAGAGTGTCAGATCTGGTAATTGGACCCAGATCTTTCTGACTCATGAGGGAGCTGGGTGGTGCGGTGGATAGATTGTGGACCCTTGACTAAGGAAGACTTGAGTTCTTGGTCTCAGACACTAGCTAACTGGGTGACCCTGGGTAGCCTCTGTCTTCCTCTGTTTCCACATCTATAAAATGGGGATAATTAATAGCACCTACTTCCCAGAGTTGTTTTTGTGAGTATAAGATGATATAATATTTGTAAATTGATTTGCAAGCCTTAAAGCACCATATAGATGTTAATTATTGTTATTATCATTATTCTACACCACATGATGGCTGCCCCTCACACAATAGTTAGGGTCTGAGGTTCCTTCCAGTTCTATATCTATGATTTTATGTTTTCTTCAGTTGTTTAATATGTTTATTTCAGGAGAATTTGACCAGTTGTTCTACTCTGAAAGCAACAGGCTATTGTTTGACACATTTAAGGGGAGGCTTTGCAGCTTAGCCGTAGCTACTCAGGACTAGTAGCATAGAGGGAGAGGCAGGAGAACAGGGACTTATATTAGGGGAGCTGTCTCCATCTTCCCCCAACCAGTACAGAGAAGGGATACAACCAAAAATGTGTCCAGAGCTGCAGGTTTGATGGCCTTGATGCGATAGCAGTAAAAGAAGCTTCATAGGATCATGGGATTATTCTAGAGCTGGGAGGGACCTTAGAGGCCCATCTGGTCCAGACCATTTAATAGACTGTCATTTTATAGATGAAGAAACAGACTCAGGAAATGTAAATGAATGGATCAATGTCTCATGTCACAGGCTGCTATTTCATTAAGATCTCCTGATCCTCTATTGTCTTTTGGCCAGGATTCTTGGATCCATCGTCACTCTCTAAAGCATGGCTGCTCAGGTATAGTGAACTGGGAATGGCTGGCATCTCACTTAGGCTATCTATTCCATCTCTGTGTTGTCACATAAAGAGATTTGAACATTAGCAAGGGCCTCATGGGAGATGAAAACTTCTTTCATGGAAAGTTCTATGCATAGAAGATTCTAGAAAATGGAGAATACCAGACAGGAGGCAAGAATCTTTCTCAAGAGAAGCTAGGCCCAGAAAACCAAAGGTTTTTCTGGACTACCATGATTTGAATATACTTAAAATAACATTTCCTAGATTATTGGTCCTCAACCTGGGGTCTGAGAAGATTTTAAAAAATGATAACTATTTCTATTGGATTGATTTCATTGGTAATCTTGTGTATTTTGTTTCATGTATTTAAAACTATTTTGAGAAGTGGTCAACAGATTTCACCAGAT
The DNA here is from genome assembly GCF_028372415.1 of Notamacropus eugenii. NCBI lineage: Eukaryota > Metazoa > Chordata > Mammalia > Diprotodontia > Macropodidae > Notamacropus > Notamacropus eugenii. The sequence continues at coordinate 41,153,636 of NC_092875.1, forward strand.
GGTTAAAGGGGTCCAGGTCATAAAGAATCCCCTGTTTTAAAGGGTCAGTGGATTGTATTAAATGGCTTTCAAAATGATTTCCTTCAAAGTACCTCCATGCCTTCCTCATGATGTTCTTTCCTCTGGAAATCTTCTCTACCTTCCTCTTCAAATCCTATTTTTCATTTAGGATAGACATCATGTCCTCACTACCTTCATAACTTATCCAGCCTATATTGATATTTCCCCTTGAATTTCTGAAGAGCTTATTAAAATGACTAATAATAGCATTTCTGTTACTATTATCCCTTACTCTTATTTAGATACCCACTCACATATTACATTTCCTTATATTGCTGTTTCCATGTTTCTTACTCTTATCTTTCTTATAATATTATTGTTATTAATATTATATGTAAATGAATTATATCCATACAGTATTTGTATGTTTATAAGATACTTTCCTAACAACAACCCTATGAAGATTTTATTTTAGACATGAAGGAACAGGCTTAGAGAGCTTTAAATGACTTCCTTTCAGTTATACGTATAAGAAGTGTCACAGGTGGAACTCAAATCCTGGCCTTCTGACTTTGTTTTGTAAGGTCCTAGAGGTCAGGGGATTGCATAATATATTATTTTATATTCACACAATGCCTAGCATAGATCTGGGTACTTAGTAGATGCTGCCTAAGTAGAATTTATTCAGTTTTGTAACTTTCAGGACCATGGAGAGCACTCAGATCAGCCTCTATCAAGCCTATCAAACTGTAATGATTAAATCTCATGGAAGCATCATAGACTGTCAGAGGCTGGAAGGATTCTTAGACACTTACTAGGATCACAGATCTAAATTTGTCATCTATTTCAATTCTCATTTTACAGATGAAGAAAATGAGACCCAGGGAGATTAAGTGACTTTCCCAAGGTCATAGAGAAAGTGTCAGAAGTTAGACTTGAACCTAGGTCTTCTGCTCCTTAGAGCCACAGCTTTGCTCCCTGTAATAAATGTTCTTTGAATTAAATTTATTAGACTCTGGTTCAGTCTCTTAATTTTACAGATGAAAAAACTGAGGCCTTTAGAGGTCAAGTCACTTGATTATAGGATCATAGATGTAGAGCTGGAAAGAAACTCAGAGGTCCTCTAGTTTGATCCCCTCTTTCTAGAGATGGGGAAACTGAGGCTTGATGATTGTTCCTGGTTCACACCAAGTATCATGGGCAGGATTTTGATCTGTAGCCTTGAACTGTCACTCTTGTGCCCTTTTCACCACACCATATTGTCTCTTTTCCATTGGAGAAAGGCAATGATTCTCTTTTTGTTACCCTGGGGTAGCTGGGGTCTGTGATCCTAAATTGACTTTGCTTTGATCATGTAGAGTTGTCCTGGGATGTAGTCAAAGATGCCTTCTCAAGGACTCAGATCCAAATTTAAGTGGATAGAGTCTGGCCTGGAGTCAGGAAAACATGAATTCAAGTCTGACTTCATGTGATTCTGGTCAAGTCGTTTATTCTTTGCCTCAGTTTTTTCAGCTGCAAAATAGGGATAAAATAATATCTACCTCCCAGGGTTGTTGTGAGGATCAATTGAGATAACATTTGTAAAGCATTTAGCAAAGTGCCTGGCACACAGTAGGTGCATATTTAGTGCTTGTTCCATTGCCTTGGTGAGAAAGCTAACTAGGATTATGGTCCAGTTAGATAGCATGATATAGTATGTAGAGAGCTGGCCTTGAAGCCAGGAAGGCTTTCTGACTCAGTGACTGTTTGTCCCTAGGCAGGTTCCTTGACTTCTCAGTACCCTAGTCAACACTGTGATAGAGAAGATGCAAACCTGTAGTGAAAGAAGGAAGTTTTCTTACTTAGTAGTTCTCTCTATCAGTGAAATCCAGGCCCTTTCCTCTTTTAGTACTCATTGATCTAAATGGAGGTAGGGTGGTTAGAATAGTGAGGAGGTTGGAGATGGTTATACACAAATTAATTAAAGAAACTAGGAATATTCATCTTAGAGAGAAGAAGATGGAGAGGGACACTATAGCATCTTAAAAGTATTTGAAATTCTTGCCCATGGCAGGGAATTGCCTGGTTTTTCTTGGTCACAGAGGAAAGAACTAGGAGCAATGGGTAGAAGTTAGAAAGAGTTAAATAAAGACTTTATATTAGGACAAACTTCCTTGAAATTGGAGCTGTCCAACAATGGAATGGGCTACTTTAGCAAAAAGTGGTTTTTTTTCCTCTCTGAAGGTCCTCCAGGGTCTATGTGACCCTCTCGTCAAGTATATTATCTTGGGGGGAGGGGTAGCTAGGTGGTACAATGGATAGAACACTCACTACAGGAACCTGAGTTCAAATCTCACCTCAGACACTCACTAGTTGTGTGACCTTGGGCAAGTCACTGAACCCCAATTGCCTCATCCTGGGTCATCTCCAGTCATGCTGGATTCAGATGGCTCTGGAGAAGCAGTGAGGATAGAGACCTGCACATCCCTCCCTCACTCAAAAACAAAAGTCAAGTGCAAGTCATGTCATTATTTCTCTGATTGTATGGTCTTTTTCAGCAACGAAGGACGAACACACATTATTTTGGGGATTCCTTTTCATGTATGGTTTGGACTTCTGAGGATGCTTCTAGCTCTGAGATTGATAATTCTGTATTTGTCGATGATATGGACCCTAAGGTCTTTTTGGTAATAAGGAAAGGTTGTCTTAAATTAATACCTTTCTTCTTTTTCAAGGCTGTTTCAGTGTTCAAGGACATAATGTTATTAAGAATCTGTAAAGCAGTTCATCCAATGGAAATTAGACCTTCTCAATAAATCACATTATCAGAAACTTATAAGCAAAGGGGTTTGGGGGCAAGTGAGCAGGGGGATAAGGTTTGATCTAGGTAAACATCCTTTGGACTGGAAGTAGCTCCTTAATGTCTAACTTTAGGAGATCTCTACTTTTGTGAAAATTTTTTCTTTCCTCTTGCTTTGGGAGCAGGTAATGGAATGATTTCCCCAACACATTTGTCAGAACAGTGATCTGACCAATTAAAATGGAGTGATCACAAAACCTGCTTTTCATCTGTCTCCTGACAGTCCTATCAGTGGTGCCAGAGGCACGGTGGCTGTGACTGTTGGCGATTTTTGTTAGCACAGAATTTCCAGCCTTCTTTAAATATTGTTTTATGCCTTTCTGACAACTAATTAGACATGCTAGATGCCTGGTAGCATTATATGTGAAGCCATTTCCTCAGGCCTGTCTTCTGTCTTGTGATGTGGTCTCAAGATCAAGATGAAGGCTGAGTGAGATGTTCTGTTCTTCTTTGCCTTGCTTTGGTCCCTGGCAATCATTCCTCTGTTACTGAATCCTAATGTGATCATTATGTTCAGCAATGTTTGCCAATTGTGCATGCCAGCTCCCACTTCTGGGCTCTTGCCCTTTCATTGTCATGCTTGGAGATGAAAACCAATGAGCCACATCCATCCCCCAGATGCTCAGTTAACCAGTGGGAGGTGCATCAACTCCATGGGGAACACATAGAGCAGCCAAGCAAGGCATGGTGATTTTTGCAGTGGGGTCCCTTGTTCTCAGATTCTGCACATATTTGTCTCTGAGACCTTTTCTAGTGGATCCCACAGAAGAGAAGAGCCTCTCTGCAGGGAGCATAAAAGGTTTCTGCCTCTGTTTTCTGAGCCTATGGACATTCATTCTCTTCCTTCATTGAGTAATAGCTTGAACATGAGAATGGGTCTTACCTCCCAATTAATTTCAAACAAGTATAGATATCCTTAAGCAGCATACTTACAGCCTTCTATACAAAACTTTTCCTGATATCCTCAGTTTTTTATAACACTTTTCCTTCTTAAATTAATTTTCATTTTCTTTCTATACATTTTGTGTTTACTTACCTCTATCAGTGTTGTATTTTCACCACCCTTTTTATTTCCCTCCCTTGTAGAGTATAAGGGAGGGGGGGGAATTTTTTTTGTCTTTGTAGCAGCGGCACATATGGCATATGAATAATTAATAGATCATTTTTTTAATTGAATTGCATTAATAGAACCCTAAATATAGAACTAAAATGGATCTAAGAGCCTATCTAGTCCAAACTCTTTATTGTGTAGAAGAAGAAGCTGAGACCTAGGGATGTGAAATGATTCATCCAAAGTCACATAGGTAGCAAGTGACTGAGGCAGGATTTGAATTCAGGTTCTCTGACTCCAAAACCAGTATCATTGCACTGTAGAGAATTGAATCCTGCCATTTTCCATGCACTTGCCACTTCTTACACTCATCTCTGTGGATGTCAGAGAGGTACTGTATCATGGTGGTTTCATAGTCAGGATGACTTGGGTTTAAGTCCTTTCTTTTTGCTAACTGTGTGATCCTGAGGAAATCACTTAACCTCTAGTGCTTCAGGAAATGCTCTACCATAAATGCTTGCCTTCCTAGGAGGAATAGATTTATTTGCACTTTTATCACTGCATCCCAGGTACCTATCAAGTGCCTGGAGCATTGTAGGTGCTTAATAAAAAATGCCTGTTGACTGACTGATAAGTTGATATCTGATTGTTGACATCAGTAGAGGGATTTTCCTCACAGGGAGTTTCTTATACCAATGAAAAGGAAGATTGGATAAAAACCCAAACCAGGGATGTGTCATATTCCCAACAAATGCATGCCCAGAGAGAACACAGAGCAAGTCTTAGCACAGCTTTGAATCTCTTCCCATCATGGCTCAATTGTCACTCTTACACCATTCACTTGCACTGGGTTAGGCAATCAGTGGATGCTCAATGGATATTATTGAATTGAATCAAAGAAGCAGCTGTCATCAAGGTGACCTCATACCCTCAAGTTTCAGACCCAGAGACTAGCTGATTGAAATAAATCCTCTGGCAGAAAAGAGAGGTCTTCGGTCATATCCAGAGTCCAAGGTGGTTATGCTCTTTGTCACCCCATTAGAAATCTCTTATTATAAAGTGCATGACCTTGAATTTACTTCCAAATGACAGTAGATGGTTTTGTTTAACTTTTTAAAATTTTAGCTTAAAGTAGTGGATAAAGAGCTGGCCTAGAAGCCAGAAAGACCTGAGTCCAAGTATTGCCTTTGACATGCATTGTTTGTATGACTGATAAATCATTTAATCCCTCAATGATTTGGGCTCCAAGACTGTAAGTTTCAAAGAAGGTGCCACCCTGCATTGGTGGAGGAAGTCTCCTCACCTGGGAATTCCCTACACCAAAGACATCAGCGTCCTTGTTCACATTCTATTTATCCTCTAGCCCAGTGGTTAAAATTTGCTCTGAATGAATATGACGTTGCTGATATTAGCTCCTATATCGGCCAGTTAGTTTTCTCATTCCCCATAGGTCACAGACAACAACATTGGGGCAGAATGATCATGTTCTGGAATGGGTGAGAATATGGATGGTTTCAGTACAATAATTCCTCCCTACTGGTAAGATGATTTAAAGCACATATCTGAACACTTTGGGTCATAGATGAGGCACAGCATGATAGCAAATAAGCTTCATCTTTTTTAAAGCGTTTACTCAGTTAAATGTTGAGTATACAAGTTGGTCCCTGCCCTTTATGTGTGAATTTAGAGGTAGGCTGACATGGTGGTGTAGTGCTGGGCTCGGAGTCAGGAAGACCTGAGCTCGAATTCTGCCCCAGACATTTACTAACTGTGTGACCCTGGGCAAGTGACTTGACGTCTTTCAGTCTTGGTTTTCCCATCTATAAACTGGGGCGGGGGGAATTGTAAAAGCACTTACCTCACAATGATGTTGTAAGGATTAGATTATATGATATATAAAGTGCTTTGAAAATTACCAAGTGCTGCACAAATTATTATTTGTGTATCATTATTATTATTATAGGCTAGACTTGAAAGCAGGAACATTATAGTGCAATGGGGAGAATACTGTATTTGGAGTCAATGGACCTGGGTTCGAATTCCAGTCCTATCATTTCTTATTTCTATGACCTTTGCCACGTTACTTTACCTTGAGCTGCCTCAGTTTCCTTATTTATAAAGTGAGGGGGTTGAACTAGATTGCCCCTGCGGTCTAAATCTGTATTTTTAAGATCCTGTGACTTGGGTTTGAATTCTTAGTTTTGTGACAGTGATCAAATCCCTTCACTCCGTAAAAACTCAGCTTCCTTATCTGTAAAATGGGATAATTCTGAAAGTACCCACTTTAGAAGATGATTGTGAGAAAGTACTTTGCAAAATCAGGGTACTATAGAAATGAGTAGCTATTGTTATTATTTTTATTATTATTTATAGCTACCATAGTGATCTCCTGGTTTTCATAGTATTTAGAGCTGGAAGTGACCTCAGAGGTCATTTAGTCCAAGTCTCATCTTACAGAGAAGGAAACTGAGGCCCAGAGAAGTCATGGTGTCATAGATGTAGAGTTTGATGGGCTTCAGAATTCATCTTCTTCAAATCGCTTGTTTTACAGATAAGTCAACTGAGGCCCAGGGAGGTCATAAGGTCTTAGATGTAGAGTTTGATGGACCTCAGATTTCACCTTCTCCAGATCATTCATTTTACAAATGAGGAAAATGAGGCCCAGAGAGGGGAGGGGATTTCCCTAAGGTCCCACGGGCAGTAAAATGGTGGAGATGAGATTCCAACACTCTTTTTATTGCTGTTCTCCTTGAGTCCATTCCACACATGTATCTCCAGGTCTCCTTTTGCACTTGATTCTGTTATGTTCCTGCACCTGGTAACACCCTATAAATAATTGAGGGATTATTTATAGCTGATAATTAGTGACTGTTTTGCTTAGGCTGGAATCGATCCACAGATGATGAATATTATCCAATGGTTACATAAGGAGGAAATCTGCCTGGAATCAGGGTAGACTAAAGTAGAAGATGCACAGAAGCCAGGGCCACTCATTCTAATCCTCCCTGCTGACAACAGTAGGTTCTTCCACACGAGTTCCCTTACCATGGATCCCTGCTATCCTGGGGAGTGACAGGATCTCATGTATGGAACTAACCTTTGAGGAGGTTGTTCCCACTATTACTGCTATTTTCATCCAGCACAGGACATTCTCTGCCTCCTGAAAATCTTGTTTCTATAAGGAACACAGAATGTCAGAGTTGGGTGGTATTTCTGAGGCCATCTGGTCCAATCCATACCTGGACAGTTGTATCTACCATTGACTGACAAATGGTCATCTAGCCTCTGCTTGTTACCTTCAGAGAAGGGGAGCCCACTACCTCCTGAGGGTGCCCATTTCACTGCTCTCATGATTAGAAGTTTCCCTCCTGTCAAGCAAATATATCCTCTTTATAATTTGCCCTACTGCCTCTAGTATTACCTTCTGGTCAGTAGGAGGTTGGTTAATCTGCTTGGGTGTCTGCCCTTTAGTAGGATAATTGTGCCATGGGATCCTGTTTGCCACAGTGATCCATACCCCACGCCAAGAGTTGCAGACAAGAGAAGAATGACTAATTTCACCTTGATACTTTTCTGGTTGTTGAGACAAGGCAGATGTGAGAGACACAAGAGTAAGATGTGGGAATCAAGGTTGAGAGAATTTCTGTTACCTTAGAATGGTTAGAGTATTTGATCTGTGAAATTGGGCTAATAATAACACCTGCCTCACAGGGTTGGTTTGAAGATCAACTGAGATAACATGTAGAAAGCACTTTGTAAACCTTATAGTGCTACATCAGTGCTGGCTACTATTATCAAGTTAGTTCATGTCCCACTTTGAGGACAACTTTTAGAGATGTTACTAGGAATTCTGGTGCTTGGAACAAATGGAGATCTCTGGAAGAGACCTCTTTTACGTGTTCTCTTGGGACACAAAGCCCTGTGGAGGGATGAGACTGTAGAACACCACTCAATGACATGGAAATCTTGAGTCACCTTGAACAGAACATTGGAGAGGTGAATGCAAAAGGAGGAAGCAGGGAGGACTGGAGGAAGAAGCGAGTCCTGTGACAAAGTTCCAGTGATCTAATCCTAGTTACCACTCTGGAAATTTCTAGGTAAACTTTCTCCCACAGAAGACAGTTTCTTCAGCAATATTGCTGAATATTAGCAGAATTGCTAAGTGTTAATGAAGATGTGTTTCCATGGCAGGAGAGCCACAGGAGAGGATGGAACTAATGTAATTTTCTTTTCTATTGATCCATTGCAAATATGCATTTTTTAAACTAGTGCTTTGCTCCCTACTTCCCTCTATACCCTCCCCATTTCTTCCTCTCCAGTTCTCCTTCAGTTGCTTTGAATTTAGAAATTGGAATCTTCTAGAACCAGATACCTGTGCCAAGACATGAGTAGTGGAAGGGAGAGAATGTTAGATTTGGAGTTAGATATCTGGGCTCAAAGTACTTGGAACCTGTGAGACTTTGGGTCAGACATCAATTCCCATGTGCCTCACTTTCCTTACCTGGAAATGAGGGGGCTTGACCTCCATGACCTCTAAGTAATAGAGGTGACTAGGTGATCCCACGGACAGATCACTGGACTTGGAGTCAGAAAGATCTGAGTTCAAATCTAAGGACTCTTCCAGCTCTAAGTCCCTATGATTCAATGGATGACTGAGTAGAGAAGCTTTTATTAAGTAACTACTGTGTGTCAGAACCTATGCTAAGTTTGGAGCTACAGATGGCAAAGTTGAGGCAGGTCTTGCCCTCAGGGAGTTTATGTTTTGATATGGATTGGTGGCCAGGTCAGTTGGAAATGATCTGGGGATTCCCAGTGTGGTGAGTAGAGCCATGGGGCAGTCACTTGTCACGTGATAGTGATGGCATTATCTACTAATAGGGCTTTCAGGTTTCCAGAGCATTTTACAAATGCTATCTCATTTGGTTCTTACGATAATAACCCTGGGAGGGAGGTGCTGTTACTGTCCCTCTCTATAGATGAGGAAACTGAGTGGTTAAGTGGTTTGCCCAAGGTCACATAGCTAGTAAGTTTCTGGAGTAGGATTTGAACTCAGACCTTTCTAACTCAAAGTCCAGTGATCTGTTCATGGAATCACTTAGTCACCTCTATTATTTATTGGATTACTATTCACAGGTTGGTAGATTGGATAAGAGTGTCAGGCTTGGAGTCAGGAAGACCTCTGATGCACCCTTATCTTAGGGAAATCATTGAATCTCTAAAGGCTCTAGACAATTCTCTACCACCATAAATTGCAGAGAAAGTGCCAACCTTCATTGCTAGAGGGAGGCTTTTCATCTGGGGGTTCCTTACACTATTAAAATTACAGGTCCAGTCTTTATTCCCAATCCAAGGTGAGAACTGGAAAGAACTGAAAAGCTGGGGGAGAGGTGGGCTGCGGGTGGGGCAGATGGCAAGATGTTCAGGGAAGATGGAAGTGTCTCCTTCAGGTTCTGGGGCTATTAAGAGAGTTTCCCAACAGTTATTCACTGATCAGGGCAGATGATTCCAAAGCCAAAGAATGAAGTTCCCTGGATTGGTCTTTGGTGGTGTGGTGGAGAAGGCGGTGGTGCACTTGGGGAGAGGGGGCAGAGGTAAGATGTCTGGGGTACATGACAGGTCCTGGTCCATCATCTGGTATTCTCTGTCCAGTTCTTGCCCCTCTGACTTCACAGGATATAACTCTCAGTTCTGCCTTGTTCAATGTGCTGCCTTATACTCTATTTCTCTACTTGTTTCTTATCACCTGGGATGTGGCCTTTGGCAAGAGAATGCAGTCTTTATCTTTTTCAAGTTAAGGTATTTCTTGCAGGGTCTGGCAAAGTACTCTGAAAAGATCAGGCATTTAATAAATGGTAGTTGGCAGTGGCATTGCCTTCATCCTCATCATCAGAGCCCCTAAATAGTCAGTGGAGAAGGGCATGAAGCTATGTACAAATCAGTTAGGTAGTGTGGCCTTGTGGCAGGAAGACCTGAGTTCAAATCCCACTTCAGACTGTGTGATCCTGAGCATGTCACCCAACCTCTGTCTGCCTCAATTTCCTCAATGAAATTAACAATATGACCTATCTTTTTGGGTTGTGAGGATCAAATGAGATATTTGTAAAGTCCTTAGCACAGTGCCTGCCACACAGTAGACCCTTGATAAATGCTTATCCCATCTAATACTTAATCTACCTTGTGCCTGTTGCACCCCACCCACCAGCCTTCTGCCATTTGGACCTTTTTTTAAAATCATTGATCATGGCTCATTACTAGGTTCCCAACGCATTTTCTTTACAATTCCTCTGTGGCGTAGGTAGCAGGAAGATGTATCTTCTCCGTTTTTGGATGAAGAAATGAGCCTCGAGAATTTAAATTCTAGGACCTTATGGCTAGTTAGTGGCTCAGTCATGTCTTGAACCCAGGTCTCCTAAGATGCCTGCTTTTTCTGTATAAGCTTTTCTACAAGAATAGCCTTTCTGGCAGGTCTGGGGAAGCCCTACAAGTAGTTTTATTAAGGAAAATAATAGTGGCTACATGCAGGTCAAGTCCAAGAGAGTGGAGGGCAGGGAGGAGAAGGCTTTGTTCAGTAAAAAGAACACTTACTTTGAAGTTGGGGACCTGGATTTGAATTCTGATTTCATTAATCAATCAATCAATATTTATTAAGCACCTACTATGTGCCAAACATTATGGTTAGAGGCAAAAGATGGTCCCTGCCTTCAAGGAGCTCACAATCTTATGGAGTAACAACATGCAAACAAATCTATATAAAGCAATTTTATACGAGGTAAGTATGAAAAAACAGAGGGAAGACACTACAACTAGGGAGAACTGGGGAAGGCTTCTTGTAGAAGAATGGATTTTAGTTGGGACTTAAATCTAGGCAGGTCATCCGTTTCTAACTGTGTTTGGCTATGGGAATATCTCTTCCACTCCTTTGCCTCAGTTTCCTTTTCTGTAAAATGAAAGGGGTTAAATGACACCCAATAAGCAACACAGTATAGTGGAGAAGGCCTTGGAGTCATATTTGAACCTGAGTTCAAATCCTGTCTATACTGACTCCCTGTGAAACTTTGAGTATTTTATTTTTCCTCTCTGGGCTGAGTTTACTTGTCTGTAAAATGAGGTGGGCTTAAGGGTTGTGAAGCTCTTTCCAGTACCAAGTCACCAATCCTGTAACTAGATTCTTTCAAGCTCCACGAACCTATGTTGAAGGGAGGGGTGTTGGAGAGAGATGCTCAGAAAAGGTCTCCTGTTTCAAAATTAGCCCCCTCTCTACCGGAGGGAGAGGACAGGGCCAAAGATGACTTGTTAAACCCATCTCATACGATGGTGATGCTGGCTCTGAAAAAAATATGATGTGTGCACTGCTGTTAATCCATTTTGAATAAAAGGCTATCAAACACCCTTCCATGGAAGCTCGTGAATGTGTCTTGGTCTTTTAATATAAAGGCTTTTACATTTAATATGTTCCTGTGGTTGCTTCAAGGAATTTCTATGAACATTTAATGAGCAATATTGTTGAGAAGCTGTTAAAGGGGCCTAATTCATTTCGATTCATTTAAGTTGTAATACATTCGAACATCCTCAGCTGTCTGCCTAAAATTTGGTTACTGTTCACGCTGATAATTTTGGACTTTCACGAAAAGGAATGAAATGCCTGTTGTTTACCTCTAAGTTTTTTGAATCATGGAGGATGGAAAAGTTGTCCTCTTGTATTTAAGAGTGCTGACCTCACGTAGCAGACTCATAGCCTCCAGCTTTTAAGAGTCTTGACCTGACAGCACTCTGTTTTTAAGGTCTGTGGCCTTAGGTAGTACAACCCAAACAGGACTCCATTGGATTCAAGAATGTGGGTTTGACTAGCATACTCAAAGCTAGGTAGCACCATAGTGGATAAGACCCTTGGGCCTGAAGTCAGGAGGACTCATGTTCCTGAGTTCAAATCCAACCTCAGACGACTAACTGTGTGACCTTGGAAAAGTCATTTAACCATGTTTGTCTCAGTTTCCTCATCTGTAAAATGAACTGGAAAAGGAAATGGCAAATGACTATGCCAAGAAAACCTCAAATGGGGTCACGAAGAATCAGATATGTCTGAAAAATAAGAAAAGCTTTTCAAGCTTTCAGATGCTATAAATATGCTACTTATTATTAACACTTACCTCCCTGTGTTGTGAGGATCAAACAGGATAACATGTCAAGTCCTTTGCAAACTTTAAAGCAGTGTATAAATAATATTATTATTAGTAATAATATTAATAATAATAACAATAAAGAGTACTAGCCTTTGTTACAACCTCTCAGTGTCAGTTTCCTCATTTATAAGATGGGCAAAATCAATCAATCGATCAACAAACATATATTCAGTGTCTACTGTGTGCCAGGCACTGTAATCACATCTATCTTCTAGGATCATTTTCAGGATCAAATAAGATAATATATGCAAATTCCTTTGCAAACCTTAAAGTGCTATATAAATGCTATTATTATTATTATTAACCATAAAGAGTTCTAGCCTTTGTCACAACATCTCAGCCTCAATTTCCTCAATGATAAGATGCGTATAATAACAGTATCTGCTTCCCAGAATTGTTGTAGGGATCACATGAGATAATGTATGTCAAGCTCTTTGCAGACCTTGAAGTGCTATATAAATGCCATTTATAATACTCATGAATAATAAAAATAATAATAAATAGTCTGGTTCTACAGTCTTGCAGCATCTTGCCTTTAAGAACACTGGTTTGACTAAGCCAATTAATGGACCATGTTTTTAAGAGTGCCAGCCTGACATAGCATGCTCATGGGGTCATAGTTTTAGAGCTAGGAAGGACCTTAAAGGCCATTGAATCCAAATCCATCATTTTACAGATGAACAGACAGGGAATAGAAGAAGAAGTGACTTTTCCAATGCTTATACAGCTAGTAGGTACCCGAGGCAGTAATCAAACTCATGTCTTCTTGACTCCAAGACCAGCACTCTATCCACTATGTTACCTAGTTGTTTATACTTATAACCTTCAGTTGCTAAGAGTAATAGCCTGGCTTACTGCTGTGTTGTACCCTGTAAATTGTTATTGAGTCGTATGGTGCTTTTTTGCTTTTGGACCTATGAAGACCTATGATTTCACTGGGTTAGGGAGCTTTTAGTGTATAAATTACCTCTACCAATGCAGATCAGCAACTATTTCTCAACTGATAGCCTTAGAGCAAAATTCTTAACCTTTCTCATGTTCTGGACTGATTTGCCAGATGAAGCTTACCAGTATTTTTTCTAAATAAAGTTTTTAAATGTATAAAGTAAAATACACAGGACTACAAAAGAAACCAATTATATTGAAATAGTTATTAAAAACAAGCAACTAGTTCATAGACCCCAGGTTAAGGACACCTTTGTTAAGAGAATGGCTTTGGGCACTAAAATGTTAAATGACTTAGGATCATAACTTCTAGAAGCATGGATATAGAGTTGGAAGGGATCTCGGAGTCTGGTCTTGAGCCCAGGTCTTGCTGATTCTCAGGTCTACTGTCTATTCACTATACAACATAACCTCTTCCCCTGAGGTGGTCAGTGGCTCAGTCGATAGAACACTAGATCTGGAGTCATGAAGACCTGTGTTCAAATCCCATCTCAGATACTTACTGTGTGACTCTGGGAAAAAATCATTTAACTTTTCTCTGAATCAGTTTCCTCAACTGTAAAATGGGAATAATAACTATTTATCTCACAGGTTTGTTGTAAGGATCAAATGAGAGAATATTTGTAAAGAGCTTTGCACATAGTAAGTATTATATAAACGCTCATTCCCTCCTTCCTTCCATAGTGCTTAGTACATAGTGAGTTCTTAAATTTTTCTTTCTTTCCTTCATGACACTTAATAAATTCATTCAGTTTAAATTGGATCTTTCTTAGATTTTCTCTCCACTGTCCCAAGGGTGTTAATCTAACCGATTTTTCATAACTGGTCTTATGTGTGTCCACATTTGTCCTATTCTCAAGTAGTTTACATTCTATCTGGGGACACAGTGTATTTAAGTATATACAGTATACACTATATATATACATATATGTGTATATATATATATATATATATGTATATACAGTTCACAGAGTCCTAAGATTCATTGGTTTATATATAACCCAGTTGAATACTGGGGAGCTGGAAGGAACCATAGCCAAATCTTCCCATTTTGCAGCTGAGGAAATTGAGTCCCAGACAGAAGAAGTCACTTGCCCAAGATCATGGAGGTAGCAAGCAACAGAGTCAGGATTTGAATCATGCCTTTGGATTTGAAATCTAGTGGATTTTTTTTTAAATGATGGTGTACAACCTTTTTCTTCTGGTTGTTTCTGCAATGACAGAGAGGAAGTCTGTCTTCTGGCCTGGGCTTGAGTCTTCCCAGCTTGGGAGAAATTGCAAGAGCTTGCAAACCCTGAAAAAAATCATCTTTGAGAACCTAGGGTCACCCTCACAGCAAGATCAGGCATCAGCGGGGCATGTCCATGCAGACAAATATCACACCAGGCCCTCCAGACTCTCCCATTCTATTTATCATGTAATATGGCCTTATAACAATGCAAAATGTAGTAGTCATGCAAACTTCTTGTAGACCTTGGGGTTTTCCAAATCAGATGCTAACATCTCCTTTGAAAATTGCTAGACTTGTTATCCAGAGGAGATTTGGTGGATGTGCTCTCAGTTATTGATAATCCATACCCTGAGTTTGTGCCGAGGCAGCAGAAACCCTTCTCCCTGCCCAGTGACCTGGGTGGTGTAAATCACGAGGAGGATTATGTTTTACGGCTGCCATATGCTTTGCTATGCTGTCTGCTCTCTTGTTTTTGTCCTGCTGCTGCATGTTGGTAATGCCTTTATGTTTTGTTTTCTTTAAAATTACAGTCTTGCACCATGGGACCTGAGGGCAGAGGACTTGGTCAGAGAGCCCTATAATGAGCAAATAAATAAACATGAGAGAGTCCTGCACTACTGTAAATCTCTCTTCCAAAGAGTTATAAGCCTTTTGCTATCTTGGGTGGATGTGTCCGTAAATAAGGCAGAGATGTCAAGACTATGGCTTTCCAAAGTGACTTGTCTCTCTGTCCTGTAAGTCTGGCAATAGAGATGCTACTCAGTTTGGGGGCTACATCTCACCATCAAGTGAAACCAAAGGGTTTATTATGTTAATATCATGGTAATAACAATCCATGTGAGTAAATGGAAACCGAAGAGGGTCATAGATCATCGCCTATGGACTGGAACCAGAAAGGGTCTTAGAACTCATTTTGTTCAGGGGTTTTAAGCCTGGGGGAGGGTCCGTGATTAATTTTTTCTTAACTTTGATGATCATATTTCAATATAATTGGTTTCTTTTGCACTCCTATATATTTTGTGTGATGCTTTTAGAAACATGATTTTGAGAAGGACCCTTAGGCTTCATCAGATGCTGTCCAAGAGGTCCAGGACACAAGCAAGGTGAAAAACCCTTAATCTAGTCCAAGTCTCCCTACCCATTTTATTTCCTCATTTAAGAAAACTGAGGTCCTGAGAGGCCAAAGTATCAAGTAGCAAGTATCAGAGATTATAGTTTAAAACTGGAAGGTTATTGGGTCATCCAGTCTAACCCCCTCATTTTAAAGATGAAGAAAAAGTTAAGTAACTTGCCCAAAATCGCACAGCTAATAATTGGCAAGGATTGAGTTTGAACCTATGTCTTCTGACTCTGTAGGGCAGCTAGATGGCGCCGTAGTGGATGAAGTGCCAGGTCGGGAGTCAGGAAGACTTATCTTCCTGAGTTCAAATCTGGCCTTAGACATGTCCTTGCTGTGTGACCTTGGGCAAGTCACTTAACAGTTTGCCTCAGTTTCCTCATCTGTAAAACAAACTGGAGAAGGCAATGGCAAATCACTCCAGTATCTTTGCCAAGAAAACCCCAAATGGGGTCATGGAGAGTTGGACTGGAAAGAAAAAGAAAGACTGACCTCTGACTTGACAGCCACTATTTTTTCCACTGTACCATATTGCCTCCTAGAGGAATAGGCATCATTGACACTTGGCTACATGATGGAGAAGAAAAAATGGATTTTTAAAACAGTTGCCTCTTTGAATCCTGGGACTTTCTTGGGGAGAAGGGAATAGAAGGAAAAGATGAGAAGAAAGTCTGATTTGGCAAAGGTTCCAAAGTAGAGTTTTCCAAAGTGCTCCCAGGTAATTGTATCTGGGAGATGGAAAAACAGGGGTACCATAGCCAGATCTTGGTGTCCTTGGGATACCTGTAGCCTTCCCCCTTGGAGTCTAGTCAGTTCAATTTAATAAGCTCTAATTAGAGGCCTCTTTTATGTCAGTTTCTGTGCTAGAAGCATAAAGACAAACAAACCCATCCCTGCCCACAAGGAGCTTAGATGCTATTGGAGAATTGAGGAGGGAAGGAAGGTACAATGTGTATACAGGTAAGTAAATGCAAGTTATATAAAGAGAGGCAGTGAAGGAATAAAGATTCTGGAAGTTGAAGGCATGAATCCAAGGGTCACCTCTGATGCTTACCATACATTCCAGTTTAAGATCTGTGATCCTAACTGTATTCCAATCTACTTTCTTTTGTAAATCTTTGTATTCTGTTTTGTGCATTTAAAAACATGATTCTGAGAAATGGGTCCATAGGTTTCCCCAGACCGCCAAGAAGGACCAGGGCATAAAAAAGGTTAAGAACCCCTGATACTGTACCTTTTGTGAAACATGTGCATGCTACCTTTCTTTAATGGAGAAAAAAGTTACAGTTTCAAGTCCTGACACTTATTTATTAGATGGCAATGGGCAAGTTAAGGCAGCTGTTGGGTGCAGTGGATAGAGTGCCAGGCCTTGAGTCCAGAGGATCTGAGTTCAAATCTGGTCTCAGACACTTACTGGCTGTGTGACCTTGGGCAGATCACTTAACCTTATTTGCCTCAGTTCCTCTTCTATAAAATGAGATGGAGAAGGAAATGAAAAACCAAAAAGATATTTTGCCAGTATCTTTGCCAGAAAAGCCCCCTAAATAGGGTCATGAAGAGTTGAAGACCCCCCAAAGTGACTGAACAACAAAATGGACAAGTTCCTTCCCTGAAACCCAGAATTCCAGAATTGGAAAGGTCTTCAGGGAGCATCTAGTCCAATCTACATCCCAACAAATCTGCAGTCTATAAAGCAGGATATGGGGTCCCCAAATTTGCCACATTTCTTTTTTTCCCAACCTTGATGACTCCTAGAGGCTGGGGAAGTCAATAAAATCAGAAAGTAGCCATTTTTGTATCTCCATAAATAATCTACCAAGTAAGATTTATTCCTTTTTTCTTGGTAGGCGGCTGTACATTTTGGGGTGTTGTACATGAGTCAGAGCCATTTCAAGATACTCTATAAGTAGCAAAATCTGTTTGGCAGTGGGTGCGAATAACGGTAGGCTTCAACTTTTCCAAAATATTTAATTCCAGGGAGTGATAATATGTTCATGAAAATGTTCCATTAATAGGGCTATAAATATATTTTCCATAAAATGATTATTGAGCTTGGCAATTAACGTTGTTTTCCATTCCCTTTCATATGGACAAACAGTTCTCTGGAACATTTAGCTAGACTTGGAATATCACAGCGGAAGATGTTGTCTTACAAAGTGCCAAGGAAATGGAATATTTCACAGGACCACTTTGGGTAGTGCTGGAAGCTGGCTTGCTTCTCTCCTTCCCACTTACTTTGGCCTGTACCAAATCAGAATCCAACTCCCCAGGCTCCCTGGATTACTTCTGAGCAGGGCCTCCAAAGCTGGAGAGGAAACTCTGGTCCTTCCTCCTAAAGAAGAAGACTTATGGGGAGGTGCAGAGGGATGATGGAATCCAGTAGGGTAGAAAGCATAGAATGCCAGAGTTGGGAGGGCCTTTAGAGCAAAGACTATCAGAGGTGGGCAGAGCTTTAGAACATAAAATGTCAGAAATCAAAGGGAACTTAGAACAGGGAGTGTCAGAGCTGGGAGGGACCTCAGAACAGGGAATATCAGAACTGGGAGGAGTTTTGCAACAGGGGATGTCAGGGTTGGGAGGGGCTTTAGAACAGGCAGTGTCAGGGATGGGAGGGACCTTAGGACAGAGAAGGTCAGAGCTAGGAAGGACCTTAGGACACAAAATGTAAAGGCTAAAGGTGATCCTAGAAAAAAGACTCACTGGGCTAGAGTATCCCTTTGAACACAAAATGTGCCAGATCCCTCAGAACAGAAAGTATCAGATTTGGAAAGTACTCAAGAACCTAGACTATCAAAGGCCAGAAGAAGATCCAGAGAACCTAAAATGTCAGAGCTCTAATCAATCATTTAACATTTATTAAGTTCCTGCTACATACCAAGGACTGTGCTAAGTACTGGGGATATGAAAAGGGGCACAATGTATCTCCAACGCTTAAACTTAACACAGTGCCCGGCATATAGTTGGTACTTAGTTAATATTAACTGATCTTTCCCTCTCTGTCTCTCTTTCTCTGTCTCTGTCTCTCTCTCTCTGTATGTGTATACACACATGCTAGGGGTTTCAGTAGATAGAGTGCTGAACCTGGAGTCAGGGTTGGCACTCTATCCACTGTGCCACTTAACTGTCCATATTACTGTTTGACCCCTGCCATTATTTTTTAAAATATTTAATAATTATTATTATAATAACATCTAGTGTTTTAATAGTGCATTGAAATTTGCCAATCATTTTGCACATATCTCACTGGATCCTTACAACAACTCTGTGACATAGGGACTATTATTATCCCCATTTTACAGTGGAGGAAACTGAGGCTGCCAGAGAAGAAGTGATGACTGGTTCAGATTTGCTATTTCATCAGAAATAGGGAGCCCTGGAAAAGTGGATAAAGAGCCAGTCTCAGAGTCAGGAAGGAAGTCCTGGGTTCAAGTAATACCTCTGATACATCCTGGCAAGTCAGTTAGCCTCATAGTTCCCCAAGTAACTCCCAAAAGCCATAAGTTGCCGTACAATTGTAGAGCATATCTGCACTGGAGAAGGAGTTCCTCACCAGGAGTTGCCATCATTTGATAATTGTTATCGTTAGCAATTTTGTTATTGTTTTTCAGTCATTCCAGTTGTGTCTGATGCTCTTTGACCCCTTTTGGGGTTTTCATGGCAGAGATGCTGCAGTGGTTGTCATTTCCTTCCAGTTCATTTTACAGATGAGGAAACTGAGGCAAACAGGGTTAAATGACTTGCTCAGGGTTACCCAGCTAATAAGTGTCTGAGGCTGGATTTGAACTCAGGAAGATGAGCCTTCCTGATTCCAGATCCAGTGTTCTATGCACTATGGTGCAACCTAAGCTACCCATTTCAATTTTTTTTTTTAATAAATGCCAGTAGCTTATTCCTGCTCTCTCATTCCCAACCCAGCCCTTGGATTGTAAATTCCTTGGAGGCACGAGTGGTTTTCATTTTTTTGTCTTTGTCTTCTCATCACGACATACACAGCCTTGAACATGGATGGCCCTAAATAAATATTTAAAATTAAGCTGAACAAAACTGAAGGAAAGATTGTGCATTTCAAAACTAAAATGGCATCTTGGATTTGTTGGTGGGAGAGAGCTGGCAGAGAACTTCAGGGCTTGCCTGCCTCTGTGTCTGGAGGGTAGGACAGACCCAATATTTTCTTGGTAGTAAAGACAGAGGTAAAGAAAGAACAGACTGAATCTTGGGTTTTCCCTCCTGTCTTTTGTTTTAATAAAGTCAGCACCTTTTTTCTCAGGATGCTTGTCACCATGGCAACATGAAGCTTTGGAGCCTGCCACAGCAAGGACTGCCAGCTGCCAGCTGGGCTGAGTGGGCAGCTTGGTGGGTGACCTCTCTGTTAGCCCTCTGGGAAGCCTAGCCCAGGTTCAAACTGGGGCCAGCCTAGCGTGGGCTCATATGCCCAATCTGTTTTTCTTATACTTCATGCAGTCAACCCTCAAACACATACAGAACACCTAAGCTGGACCTGGCCTTGTGCCCAGCTGCACCATGAAGAGGGGAGGAGGAGGTGCAGACCAGGCCTCTGTCCTCCTCAGGGAAGTCACAGTCTGGCTGAGGATAAAGGATTCACACACATGGAAATGAGATGGGGGTTCAAGAGTGAGATCACCTTGGCTCGAAAGATCATCAGGTGCTGAGTCTTCTATCTCAAGTTAATGCAATTGTGGTACAGGGTATGGGGTTTGGAGTCAGAGAATCTGGTTTGGATTGCTGTGTTCCTTTGGGCAAATTACCAAACTTCTCTGAGATGGTTTCCTCATCTGAATGATGAAAGTCTAGGACTAAATCTCCAAGGTCTTTTCCAACCCTGACATTCCTTGTTCTAAGGCCTTCCCAGCCCTGACATTCCCTTTTCTAAGGCCCCTCCTAACCCTGACACCCTCTGTTCTGAGCCCCTTGCTAGAACTATGTCATGTTCTAAGCTCCCTCCCAGCTCTGACATTCCATGTTCTCTGGACCGTCTCATCTCTCATACTCTAGATAATTGTCTTTCTATTCAGGCATTCCATGCTGCTCTATTAGCTGACTGGACCTATTGGTCCAGTTTGTATTTTTCGGTTTCTTTTCCTTTTGGCTTTTAGGCTGAGCCCCTAGAATGGATGGCTGGAGACAACTGGTTACTCACCTTAGTGAGAATCCACCCCGATGATGGGAGTACCGGCTTCCGTGTGTCTGCTTCCCCCACCCTCCCAGTGGAAGGGCTCTGGGCTGGGCTGCTTTTCAAATGTTGTTCAGGGATTGAGCACACAGTGGGTTAAGAACAGAGTGAAAACAAATGATAATTATTCTTGTTATCTTTTATAATTTGTTGATTTCCTGGGCACGTTTTGCATACAGCACAGTTTAAGACAACAGTAATCAGTGTGAGTTCTAGGCTGTCAATGGGAATTGCCCAGGGAGACATTTTGGGGAGTAGTGTTTAGCCAAGATGAAACAACTGTCCGGAAACATTTTCTTACTGGATGGGAAATAGCTATGACTTTAATAGCCTTTGATAGAAGGCCCTCCCTCAGCCAGAACCCAACTCTCAAAGAGGGAATTGTGTTGGCTTCATTATAGTAGGTGGCCCCACACCTTATTTTTCTTTATAGGAAGACCATCCTGGAGTCAAGCATCATTGGGGTCCTGGCTTTGGGGGATAGGATGTAGGATTGAGAACTGGAAAAGGACATCTAGTATAGGCCCTTTATCTGTCACTCAGTCAGCCAGCAAGTATTTATTAAAGCCTGCCTATATGCCTTACAACTACTGTCTCACCTAAGAACCAAGAGCCCACACCAGCAACTATGGCCATCTCACTGTCCAGCCAACCCCCTTCTTTCATTGGTGAGTTCTTCCTGGGCCTCCATTTTGGGGAGGGCCCTGAGCTGGACAAACTTCCTTCCCTTCCTGACTCTGTTTCTAACTTTCTGGACTTTGACACCATGTCACCCTTCCTCCTTCCTCCCCTTTTAGATCATTTTTGTGCTTTGTTTTAGAAGGTAGGCAGGGCATCTGGTACCCCAGGTGTGTCCCCCCTCTTTACATCTTCCTTTTGTGTGCTGTCTACTCCCATTATTTTGTAAACTCCTTGAGGTCAGGAACTGTCTTTCTTTTTCTTATTTGTAGTCCTAACACTTAACACAGTGCATAGCACATACTAGTAATAATTGTGTCATTTTTCAGTCATGTCTGGCTCTTCATGAGCCCACTTGGGGGTTTTCTTGGCAAAGGTACTGGAGTGGTTTGCCATTTTCTTCTCTAGCTCATTTGATAGATGAGGAAAATGAGGCAAACAGGATTAAGTGACTTGGCTCAGGGTCAAACAAGCTAGTAAGTTTCTGAGTTTGGATTTGAACTCAGGTCTTTCTGATGCCAGACTGGGCATTCTGTGCAGTATGATGCCATCTAGCTGCTCTACCATGAAGAGATTGAACTATTCCACTTGGCATCAGGAGCAGTAAGCTGAAGAGGCTAGCTTAGGCTCCATTTACTAGCAATTAAAAGGGTCCCAAATCAGAATGGGTTGCTTCTGGAGGTGCTTCCCTAGAGGTCTTCAGGCAGAGGTTGGATGACCACCTGTCAGGTATATTATAATGGGGATTTTTTTTTGTGAATGGAGTTTTACTAGAAAGCTACTAAGATTCTCTTTCACTCTCAAATTTTGTGATTTTATGACTCTTGGAAAGAAATATTCTTGCTGGAGGAGACAAACCTTTGGATCAGCCTACAAAGAAGAACCTACAGACTATGTTTCTTCTTCTTCTTCTTCTTCTTCTTCTTCTTCTTCTTCTTCTTCTTCATATTTTCCTTCTTCATAGGGCAGACAAGAGTATGGTAAAACAGATCTAAGTTCTAGCAGGAGAACATGCATGCTTATATTTTTCACCACCCTCCAGAACTAGAACTGTGAATGACTTCCTTGGGATAGATGTGGGAGATTCATGTGCTCACCCACTCTTTTCTTGCATTCTTCATCGAATGAGAGAGTTGCTGTTAATGGAGTTTCCCAGAACAAGCAATCTGGACAATGATGGAATTTTCAGCAGAGGTCCATGGCAATAGCAGACATGTTCTTACCCACTTGGCACAGGAGTTTGTAGTGGACATTGTTTTTGGACCCTAACCTTTTGTATTTTGAGTGGTTTCCTTGTGTAGAGGAATTTTTTATAGGCAGTCCTAGACTCTAACCTTCTAACCTCCAAAAGGAGATTTTTTTGAGTAGTGCTAGCCTTGAGCTTTACTCAGTTAGTAAGAACAGTTTTAAAAGTTTGGTGATTTAACTATCTAGAGAAACAAAGGAAGTTCATGAGGAATGTGCCTCTTGAAGAAAGAAGAGGATCACCCACATGACTTCATGGATGAAAGGTAACAGAGAGAAGTAACAGAGAGAGAGAGAGAAAGAGAGAGAGAGAGAGAGAGAGAGAGAGAGAGAGAGAGAGAGAGAGAGAGAGAGAGAGAGCGAGAGAGAGAGAGAGAGAGCGGGATCAGAGTTTGCCTCTCCTTGATATTATTATGAATTGTTCAGACAATGCAGGATTGTTGGAATGAAGATTGTCTGAGCAGCAGACCCAAACTATGTTTGCCTTCTGGAGAGAGTCCAACCCATAAAGTTGAATTGTGAACTTGGGGAGACTGTGTAAGACCTAGTGAGTGAGAGAGATCAACTTAGAATTCTTCCTTGGTAACCCCAAGTTCAGTTCTCTGAACTACTAATTGAATTTTTGAGTTTTCTGTATCTCTCTCAGGATTCCTTTGAATTTTTATGTGCTTTCTGTATTTTCTATGAGGCTGGAATAAAGGCTGTCCTCTAGCTGATATAGATTTGTTTCCCTGAGTACTTGAATGGGATCCAGGGATACTGTTACCTACATTTATGGAAACCTAGATACATAGAAATTTGTCAGTTTCCAAGGGTAAAGTCTGAATGGGCTCATAATGAGCTAAAGAGATACAAAAGAAGTCTGACCTTTTTGGATCATCCTTAAATTAGAGTTAATCATGACAGCAACTTGGAGTAAGGACTCTACGTGAGTTTGAGCAGTATTAAAATGACAAGGAAACTCGGCTGTTTTCTCCTTCCTATTTTAATTCCTATATTTGGCAGCAAATGCCTTGCCTAATGAATGAGTATATGGTAACCCTTTGTCCATACCAGTTTGGGAAGAAGAAGTCCCACACATTACTTAAGTATCCAAAAGAAATTTATTACAGGAGGATATTTATTATAACTGTATGGGAGATAGGAGGGGGTTGATGCCTATAATGGGGTTTCCAAGATGGTGATTAATAGTGAGCATCTAGATCTATGCTTTGAGACCTTTGTGCACAGTAATTGGTTGAAAGGTTTGAGAATGTGAGTTGGAGTATTTTCTCATTTATTTGAGGTCAGCCAAGAAAGGGGGATACTGAGGGTCTTATTTATGACTACAGGAGCTATAGTCTGTTGGGCCCAGGTGGATCCTTAACTTGAGTCATAATTGGGAAAATGAGGAGAAATTTTCTCGGCTAGCTTCAGGGGTAAAAGCAAGAAAAAGCATCAAGCAATTAAAACTGTAAAGGAATATGGATAGTAGCCAATTCTAAATTACCTGGCTGGTGTCACTAGAATGGATATTCATTGTCCTCTCCAGAGAAGATCAAAGGCCCTCTGATGGAAGTGCTTATAACTTTTTGCTTTGGGATTCTTCTTATGAATGCTAACTCGGATTCTATTTGAGTGGGAGGAATGAACTTCTAATACACAAAGATCCACACAAGGGAAGAAAGGTCTTAATTATTAATGTAGCAATATATAATGTGTATGCATATATTGATTCTCTAGCAAACAATATCAAGTCATTTACATTCTCCAGAGGAAAGTTAGCACTTACAGATTCAAAATTCTAAGAAGCAAAGGGTTTCCTTTCAAATATAACAAGAAAGGACATAGAAACCACCAACGAGACACTATGAAGTGAGTTGTGGCAGTCATAATTTAATGGATCCCGCAACAAACCCCTAGGATTGAACTCAGACTATTTGAGCTCGAGTCCCTGGGCCACACGTTACATAGGTAAACTGCTTCAGAAACCTTAAAGCTCCTTGTAAATACTCAATTATTATTCTCAAAGATCCAAGGCATTTAAAGCTCCAACTGTATTGTGGAAATAGCAGTTCTCCAGTGGTGCCAGGGGAGCATAGTGGTCAGATGGCTGCAGGAGCAATTAGAAAGCCAATAAACGAGGCTTAATTTAGATGAGATTATTAAGAGTTGAAGGCTCTGTCTCTCCATTAGCCATTCCCAGTTAAGAATTGTATGGCCTAAGTAAGTATAACAAACCATTGCATTAAAAAAAGTGGACCCATAAAACAGCCAGCATCATTTAAAGCCGCCAATTTCCTGGGAGTACAGTTTGAGACTCTACCACTTGCTAATCAGTCTGTTAAGCATAATAGCCCCTCCTGTCTGGCTGCCGTCACTCTCGTTGTGCCAGAGCTTATCAGCATGCATTAGAAACAGAATCCATGGCTTTCCAGCAGAGGGATGACTGCACTTATTACAATCAGTATGCCCTGCTTTGTCGAGCTGTATTTTCAAAACCCATTTGAGCTGATACAGTGGTTTTTGTCCTTAGTAAATAGAGAAGGGCACGCTTGGGAGCTCTGATAGGGAAGCCTCCACGTGTTCTGCTGGATCTCCCAAGACTTGGCAGCCCCATTTAGTGGGCAATAGGTAAGATTCATTGAGCGCAAGAAACCCACTGGCCTGGCCAGGGATGCCTTTGCAGGGAACGCTATGGCGGTGTTGTCTTGAGGGTAAAATGAGGAAACCTTAAATGGGCTTAAGTAAGTGTCCCTCATATCTGAGTGACACAGTGGATAGAGCAGGGCACTGGGCATCAATCAGGAAGACCTGAGTTCAAATCTACCCTCAGAGGTGACCATGGGCATGTCTTAACTTCTGTTTACCTTAGTTTCCTCAATTGCAAAATGAGCATCATAATCTTGTTCTTCTCCTCCTCCTTCTTTTCCTCCTCCTCTATTTCACCCAATGCCTAGAACACAGTAGACACTTAATAAATGCTTCTTTTCTTCCTTTGTACCTTATTATTATAATTCATCTCTTGTCTGATCCTAGGATTTCTTCTGGGTAGGGACTCACACTATGAAAATCTCTTTCAATGCAGGTCAGTAACTCATCTGTTCACATTTAAGTCTTAGAGAGTTGCATGAGGCACTCAGAGTTGAAATGACTCGTCCAAGGTCACACAGCTTGTATTAAAAAGAGGCAGAATTAGAACCCAGGTCTCTCTAATTCCAAGGTCTACCATGGATTCACTCTACTATCCTGCCTCTCCACCTTCCCACCTCTGCTTTGTTGGGAGCTAATGACTAGTGCCTGGCCCATAGGAGTCATTTAATAAATGAGTCATGGAGTCATAGAATTGAGTTGTAAGGGACCACATCAACCTTTCAGACCAACTCCTGAAATAAAGGACTCTCCACTGTAACATATGTGATGAGTGGTATGTTACAGTGGAGAGTCCTTATTTCAGGAGTGAGAACCCATTCTTGTTGATTGATTGAGTGAATGAGTGATTGAGCTAGCCCTAGAAAAGAAAACTATTGTGTTTGACCCCCAGGGTCAGAACTAGGACCCAAATGGCTTCATTTTTGGTCTCATATCCCCACCACCTAGCACCATGCCCAGTATGTAGGTGACTCTTAATAAAAGTACATTGCTTGTTTGATTGATTGAACTTGCAAAGGGGCAGATTTCAGTTGGATGTAAGCAGAAAACTCAACTAAATTGGAGCTTGCCTCTTTTGGGAGGCTCTGGGTTCCCCATTCATGGCAGGGGGAAGGGGACTTTAAGCAAAGCTTGGATGACAGCTTGTTGAGGATGTTGTAGAAAGGCCAGTTGTTCAGGTATTGGTTGGCCTAGGTGATAATTATCCCTTTGAAGAGAAGAAGATTGTTAGAGCTACATATCCAGCCCTTGTCTTTCTCCTGATCCCCCACCTCTTAATACCAGTTGGATATCTTGAACTGAATATCTCGTAAGCATCTCATGCTCAACATGTGCAAACAAAAGTCACGTTCTTGTTTCATGCTCATCTTTCTTCCCAGTTTCTCTATTGCTATTGAGGTTACCATTGTCCTTCTAGTTGGATATCCAAGTATACAACCTTAGTTTTATCTTCCACTTTTCACTCTCATTTTCCCTACAGATCCAAGCAGTTGCCAAATATTATCATATCTACCTTAGTAATATTTCTCTTTGGCAGCTAGATGGCAAGTGGATAGAGTTCTGGGCCTGGAGTCAGGAAGACATCTTCCTGAGTTCAAATCTGACCTCAGATACGTCCTACCTTTGTGACTCTGGACAAGTCCCTTCACCCTGTTTGCCTCAGTTTTGTCATCTATAAAATGAGTTGAAGGAAATGACAAACCACTCTAGTATCTCTGCCAAGAAAAATCCCAAATAGGGTCATGAAGAGTCAGATACAACTGAAAAGTAAGTGAACAACAGATATCTCCCTCAACTCTCTCCTTTTCTCCATGCACATCCTTCATTCTAGTTCAGGCCCTTACCACCTCTCACCTGAATTTTTACAGTTGCCTTGTAGTTAGTCTCTCTTTCTCAAGTCTCTCCCTCACTCCAATCTATCCTCCAATCAGCTGCCCCATCAATTTTCTTACAGCCCTTCCTGTGTTTGGAATGCACTCCCTCCTTACCTCTACTTTATGAAATTTTTCTTTTCCCTCAAGATTGCAGCTCAATAACCTGATTTTTTAGTAGAGCCTTTCCTGATCCATTCAGTACCCCTTGAAAAAGTCTTACAATCGCCGATCTACAGCTAGAAGGGTACCTCACTGGCCATGTGGTATATAATCCATTGTTTTTCAGAAGCCCAGAGAGGTTCAGTGACTTGTGTAAGATCACACGGGGAGCAACTGAAAGAGGTGAGAAGCTGCCCTTCCTCCCCAAAGGGCCTTAAATTCATTCTTATCCATTCTGTATATACTGATACATATTTTCATATACCTAAGCTCCTTGAGGACAGGGACTGTTTCCATTCAGTTTTTATA
This sequence comes from Notamacropus eugenii, assembly GCF_028372415.1. NCBI lineage: Eukaryota > Metazoa > Chordata > Mammalia > Diprotodontia > Macropodidae > Notamacropus > Notamacropus eugenii. Next base: position 41,181,086 of record NC_092875.1, read on the forward strand.
TTCTCAGTACTCAGCAGAGCTCTCCAGCACATGATAGGCACTTGATAAGTGCTTGCTGATAGATTGATGGCCACATTTGAGAAGTGCTTGTTGATTGACTGGTTGATGGCCATGGAGGTTCCTTCCAGTGCTGAGGTTATAACTGCCTACTTCTTATCAAAAGTTCTGAAAAGGGGAATTGTTGATGCATTCCAAACCTTTTCTTTTGTCTTACAAATCTCTCTCACCATTCTTGGTTAAGGGGCAGTGGGAGAGCTGCTCACTGGCAAGCACTTAGCCATCATGAATTCTGTATGAGCAAAGGTAAGTGTGTTATGGCAGGCAGTAAGTGTCCATTAGACTTAGCTCTTCTGGGTTTTGATTTTTCTCCCTTGGCCCAGTGCCTGAGAAAGAAATGAAAGTTTAGGGATGGGGACCAATGTCAGATAGAGACGGTCCTGCTTAAACTAAACATGAGCCTCCTTCCGTGCCTCAATCTCTTAGAATCCCTAGATTTCTGAAAGACCCAGCTCAAGCTTTGCTTTCTACTTGAAGCCTGTGACCAACTTGTCACTCCCCTATACCCCCCACAAAAACTCTTACTTAGATCATAGATACTGGCTAAAAGGGAGCCTCAGTGGCCACTAGTACAATCTTTTCATTTTCCAAAGAATGAAAACTGAGGCCCAGAAAGTAGTCAACTTGTCCAAGATCACATAGATAGTTAAGTAGCAGAGATGGGATTTGAACTCATGTCCTCCCACTCTTACTAGGGTATCTAGATGGTGCCATAGTGCATAGAGTACCAGACCTGAAATTAAGAAGACTCATCTTCCTGAGTTTAAATCTGGCCTTAGACACTTACCAGGGTCACTTGTATGACCCTGGGCAAGTCACTTAACCCTGTTAGTCTGTTTAGTCCTCTATAAAATGAGCTGGAAAAGAAAATGGAAAACTGCTCCAGTATCTTTGCCAAGAAAACACCAAATGGGTTCACAAGATTCCGACACAACTCAACAGCAACGGCTTCTGACTCTAGTGTGAGGACGCTCTCCATTTTACCAGGCTTGTGTTCATTCTGTGTTTATCTATATATGAGCATGTTATCTCTACTAGTTAGAATGTAAGATCCCAGTGTGCAGAGAATATTTTTTGGTTTTGCTTTTGTATCCCTATCACTTAGGACAGTTTTCGGCATATTGTAGGATTCCAGATTCTACCTGTCCTTGGATTGGCTTTTCAGTCTGATATGGTTTCATGAAGGATTTTAAGTGAATACTTCACTGCATTGGTAGGTACCTTCAATGGGGGTAATTTTCCCATCGGTACCACTGAACCCATTCCAATCTGCTCTTATAGAATATTTCAGGCAGGGCTTTTTTCCACCTTTTTCCTTATTGCCTCATTGTCTTTTCTGACCAGCTTTACCTACTACCTTTACAACTCTCTTACTCTGCATGGAATTTTTGATCAGGCAGGCAGAATGGTCAACAAGACCTACTTGTTGGCAGAGGACAGTGCTTAGCTTCACAGTTACCTAAAGAGTACTTGTGAATTAATTATGGAAATTAATTTTGCTTTGCATTTGAGCTAAAAGCCAACCGTCTGTCATCAGCTCGCCAATGCCAGAGAACGGCCTAGAATCAAGGCTGTTCTTTTTCCAATTCAGTTCACATACTTCCTGTGGTCTTTTTTTTTTTTTAACGGACTAAGTATGCTATTGTAGGAGAATGAGCACTCAATTTGGAGTCAGAAGGGCCTGGTTTCAAATCCTGACTCTGTTACTTACTTTCTATCAGACCTTGGACCAAAGTCCTTAATAGTATGGCTCCAGTCAGTCTTTCCAGACTGACCGTGTGCTCTGCGCTCCATCCAAACTGTCTTACTTATTTTGTCTTTATGTGATATTATCCCATCTGCCTCATTATCTTGGCACTGGCTCTTTCCCATGTCAGGAATGATTCTCCTCATTTTGGTTTTGTAAACTCCTGAGTTCTTTTCAAAGTACAGGTGAGGCGTGGCTTTCTACACAAGGCCTTTTCTCAACTCACCCATTGTTAACACTCTTTCCTTGAAATGACTTTGTATCTACTTTGGGTTTATTTATGTGGGTTCCTGTTGTTTCATTCCAGTAGAATGTAAACTCCTTGAAGGCAGGGACTATATCATTTTTGGTTTTGTATTCCTAGCGATTCAAACTGTGATGTACACATAGTAGATACTCATTCAGTTCTTCTTGAATTAATTTAATTTAGACCATTTTTACCTCTCATAAGATCTTAGTTTCCTCATCTGTAAAATGGTACCTTTAATGTCCTTTTTGGCTGTATATCTTCTCTCCCTCTATTTCCATTCCCCCTCTCTCTGCCCCTCTTTCTTATCTCTCCCTCTTTCTGTCTTTCTTCCTCCTTTCCTTTTTCTCTCACTTCTTCCTCTCTGTCTCTCTCTTTCTCCTCTATCTCTCCCAAGGATGGTGGCAACCTGTGCTTCTTTTCTGTGCCCTGTGCTAAGTCAGTTCTACTTGCTCAGCTAGACTAAAATAACTTCTTCCATCCGAATATGGTAGTCTCATACAATCCCCTATGTAAGATTTTCTGAGTACTTTAATGTCAACACTAGCTAGCATTTATATAGTATTTTAAGGTTTGCAGACTACTTTACTAATATTTTTTCATTTTATCCTCACAATAGTCTTGAGTGGTGGTGTTATTTCCATTTTACAGACGAGAAAATTGAGGCAAACAGAGGTTAAATGACTTATCCAGGGTCACACAGCTAGTCAATATCTGAGGCCAAATTTGAGCTCAAGTCTTCTTGACTCTGATTCCAGGTCCTTTGCTCTATCCATTGTACTACCCAGTTACCCTTTAATAAATAAAATCAGTAAAGGGAAAAATAGGAAAGTTTCACTGCACACACAATAATCCACCTAAAAGTCTTGTTGACTTAAGATTTAATTACATTAGAGTAATTGGTCTCTCATTAATAAGCTCTGCCAAGGAGAGGATGGGACCAAAAGCACAGGTCCTTAATTATGTTGGAGAAGAGGAAATATATGCTTCCTGAAGGAAATCTTGTGCCTGGTTTGGTAATATTTACACATTTTTGTGACTCCAAGGACATTCAAGTCACCCATATTAACTCTTTGCCTTGCTGACAAGTGCTGGAAAGCTTCTGGGGGAAGAGAGGATTCGGACATCTCAGCTCGGATTTCAAAGGAGTTCAGGATGTCATCATTAGCTGGCCATGTGCTCAGAAGGACATGGTTGGCTAGCTAACTCTGGAACACTTCCATTTGGATGAGGCCGAGTTGCCTTTTCTTTAGATCATGATGAGCCTTCCAAGATCATGGGCCTGCTGCAGTTTGTAAGACTTTGCAAGCTCTAGGATGCTTGGTTTATGTTCAAAATCTGGGGGTGATTAGGCGAGATGAATGACCAGTTGTTACCTCAAACCTTCCATGAATTCTGGGATCCCATCGATTTCAGTGCTCTGTGACTCTGGCGATACGAAGCAAAGCCCTCTCCCTCTCCTTTCCTATCTTCTTTCCTTTTCCCCTTCTCTTTCCTTTCTCCCTTCCTAAAATTTTATTAAGTATCTATCCTGCCAACAAATGGCAAAGCTCAGGTTTCAGCAGAGGTCTCTGAACTCCAGACCCAGAATGTCATTCAGCTCAGGCACAGATGCTGAAATTGACATCCAGAGATGTGAGGTGACTTGACCAGTCATAAGGTAGTGCAAAGCACAGGACCAGCTCCCAAATCTTCTGATGTCAACTCTGATGAGGTCGGAGAGTATATAAGTAAGCACCCTTACACATTCAGGATGACCTGCTATCCCAGGTTCTTAGATCTGTTTTTCTAAATGGAAAGCAACTTTTGAGGGGTCAACACTCACTTTAATCAAGCACATATATCATTCACTAAGTTCCGGGAAAAAGTCAGCACCCTGAACTTCGGAGAAAATTCAAAGAAACATAGATCAATCAACAGACAGGGCTTCCAACTGTCTGATCGTAAGCAATACATACATCACAGATCAACAGACAGTTAATGGTCTGACCATACACACATAGTTATGAGAGAGAAGCACCAACATCTGGGTATTCAAAGCTGGGGGCTCCTTTGTAACTGCCCAGAGTCTCTCCTGGCCAAACAAACACTTCCAATGAGTAAGCCCCAAAGTAAAACCTCACCTCAGAGTATTTATACACTTTTCAGAGTCAGTGGGCATCATAACCTTTGAGAACCAATGACTCATTAGAAAATTAACAAAAGGTATGGACCTCCCCTAATCAAGCTTCCCTTAATGGGCAGGCCCATTAATGGGTGGAGAAGATCTTTAACTCTCTGATTAGCATTACAGAGGCAGTTTAGTTGAATGAAAAGAGAGAAGGATTTGATCAGGGAAACCTGATTTGAAATCTCAGCTCTAACACTCTTTGGTTTTATGACCATGAACAATTTACTTAATCTCAAGGAGTCTCAGTTTCCTCATCTGTAAAATGGAGCTAATAATACTTAAAGCTACATGGAGTGGTAGAAGGAATGGATTTGGAGTCAGAGGGCTTGGGTTCAACTCTGTCTTCTCTTCCTTTTTGCCTTCTCCCTTGCTATTGGAGAAACATTTGCTCTAAGACCCTGTTTTCTTGATTGGTGACTCTTTCCCTGAGACCACCATTTTAAGAAGACTCTAAGCCCTGTTTCATCTTAATCACTCTGGGACTCATTCTCTAGATTTCTTTTCCTCCCTACAGGCCACCTTGCCCTTTTACCTTGTTTCCTTCTTGCTCTCTCTCTAAGTCCCTTATCTATGTAATTTCCTCCCGTTAGGATGGAAGCTCCTTGAGGTTAATGACCATCTCTTTTGCTTGTATTTGTATCCACCATGTTTAGTGGTTGGCACAAGGCCTGGCACATTGCAAGTACTTAACAAATTCTCTGTCCATCCATCTTTAGTCCTCTGTCTGTCTGTCTATCTATCTATCTATCTATCTATCTATCTATCTATCTATCTATCTGTCTGTCTGTCTGTCTGTCTATCATCTATCTACCTATCATCTATCTATCTATCTATCTATCTATCTATCTATCTATCTATCTATCTATCTATCATCTCTCTACCTGTGTATCTATCTATGTATCTATCTATCTAATACAGTGGATTCGACACTGGGCTTGGAATCAGGAAGACTCATCTTCATGAGCTAATCCAGCCTCTGACACTTCCTGGATGTATGACCCTGGGCAAGTCACTTAACCCTGTTTGCCTCTCAGTTCCTCATAAGTAAAATGAGCTGGAGAAGGAAATGGCACACTACTGTAATACTTTTGTTAAAAAAATACCCAAATGGGGTCACAGTGAATTAGACACAACCAAAGTGACTGAACAACTTCTCTCTCTCTCTCATCTATCCCCTCCTCTTTCCCTTCTATCTCTTTTTCCTTCTTCCTCTCTTTCTATTTCCATTCTCTGTCTTACCTCTTCCTTCCTCTTTCCCTCCTTCTTCCACTCTCTCCCTCTCTTCTCCATCTATCTATATCATTCTACCTCTTATACTTCCTGCCTTTGTAATAGACAAATATTTTTATATTTTTGGACCACAGTTTACTCATTGCAAAGTGAAAGCATTGTACCAGAATATCTCACATTCCTATGATCTAGTGTGCTGTACATAAGCATGGAGTCCTTCCATCTTAATCAGAGGGTAAGGTCCTTGAGGGAAGAAATTGTGCCCATGGGGTCCTTCCTCTTTCAGGTGTAGGTTGGACAAACATGGCCTCTGTGGCCCTTAGGCTCATTGTAAGTACATGGCTTTGTGCTCAAGAGATGAGTCAGGCACAACTTTCCATATAGGAATCTCTAATGTTATCAATATATATGAAAAGAGTGATGAATATTACCCTTGATGTTGGCTCAAGTTTTGAAAAGAAATTCTCCTTGCAACAACCCCATAAAGTGGTTGGTGCTAGTTTATTGTTCCCACTTTACAGATCAGCAGACTGATGCTTGGATAGTGTAAGGAAATGGCCCTTGTTCACATAACCAGTAGCTGTCTAAGGTAGAATCAAAACTCCGGGCTTTGGACTGTTAGTCTAATGTTCTTTCCATTGAGCCCCAGGTCCCGTGGAATGTCAGAAATCTTTGTACCCACATCATTCATCCAGTCCAGGGATGGGTTTGTACTGATCTCAATTATATCAACCTCCTTTGGTTTCCATGGTGATATGCAGCCAGTAACGTCATTAGGGGGAGGATAGGACACCACCGAGATCAAGCTAACTAAAACAATGGTGGGGAGGGGGGAAAATCATACAAGTGACCATGACCTAATTAGTTCCAGATTCTGCCCAAAGTTGCTAATTCACCTTTTATGTAGCTGCAGAGAGACCCTAGCTAATGAGGCCAGGCATATGCAATGTGATATCCTCTGGAGACAAAAGCTTCTCTGGCCAAGTGGATCCTTCAGGAAGCCCAGCCCTTTTCTGGGGAGGCTTTGTTCTCTCATTCTCCCATCATGTACTTGGTGTCTCATCAAACAAAACCATTTGGATCATTTAAGTCTAAGAAATATAGGTAGAATTGCAGGATTGTTCTTGCTGCGAGGCTTGTCAATACCACTGAGCACTGGTCTTGAGATCTGCTGATTACTCATGGGACCTGGGGAAAGTTACCTTCACCTCTCTGAACCTCAATTTCCCTGTCTTGCAAAATGAGGAGATCTGACTAGAGGGTCTTTAATACATCTCCTGGCCCTTGTCTTTTAAGATTTTATTTTTGTCCACTAAATAAATCCCTGCTACCTTGAACTCCCCTTCAGTTAGAAAAATTCAGCTGGTAAATATTCAACAATTGTGTCCTCCCCCTCCCAAAATATGCAGGACACACTTTTAAGTTTAATCTATGTTATTAATATTTTCCCTCACTTTCTTAAGTCAAGAAATCAATAAATCAAGGCCTGATTTGTGGTGGTTGCTGATTTCCAAAGCTCATGCTAAAAATTTAACAGTGGGCTCAAACTCCAGCATACTCTTGGTTCAGCTACTCTCTGTTGCTTCTGGACTAGAAACAATAACAGTAACAACTTCTCAGCCTGATGTTTAAAATCTTTATAATCTTGCTGACCAATCAGTAAGTTTGCATTCTGGGAAGCCATTGATCAGCTCTGTGCACCTCTCCCAACCTCTCATCCTATACTTGAAAATATCTGCCCCACAACTTCCTTGACCACTTTCCCTCCAACCAGCCCTTGAAGACCTCCATTGATGGAGTTACTAAGTCCTGCATTCCTCTTTTGGACCGCTCTGATTCTTAGAAAGTTCTTCCTTTTACGCTGAGCCAAAATCTGCCTCTGCTAAGCCTCTACCCCTTGGTCCTGGTTCTGCCCTCTTCCTTCCCATGGCAGTCCTTCAAATTTTTAAGACATCTAGGATGTTCCACCTGAAACTTCTCTTCTCCTGTACTGACACCCCCAGTTCCTTTGCTTCACCATTGTATGGTAAGTCTTATGTCTATATCATGTTGCCCCTTAAAGATAGTGGACCTGGATTGGGGTGAGGGGCTGGGGTAAAGCATGGTGATCCAGACAGGGGTTTCCGAGTCATGGACTCAGATAAGCCAGTGGCTTGACTCCATTGAAGCTCAGACTCCAAGACTGGAAGCAAGAAGGTTTAATAACCTGGGCTCTCTCAGCACTTCATTGGCTTCCTGCTGAAATATGTGAGTAGCCCTTCATTTTGGATTCTGAGGAGAATGAATGTGTGCTCCCTGAGGGCAGGACTATTGCTCAAAACACCTGTTTTGGTGTTTATTTTTAAAAAAATGGCAGCTGCCTAGACATTTTTTGAAACACTAAATTTTCTCACCTAGTGCTGGAATAAGAAATGGAGAAACTGAAACCCGAACAAATTGTATGTCAGGGTTGAAAAGAGTCTTGTCTTGCCCCAACTTCACTGTCCCAAGAATCACCTCTAAACAATCAGTCAGTAGACCAACAAGCATTTATTAAGTGCCTATTATATGTCAGGCACTGTGCTACATGCTAGGGATACACAAAGAAGCCAACAGCAGTCCTTGCCCTAAAGAAGCTCCCAGTCTAATGGGGAAAAATATGCAAATGACTAGGTAAGCATCTCCTGAGTTTGGTCATCATTTAACTTTTTCTTGAATACTTTTAGGGAGAGGGAACCCACAGCCTCCAGAGGCAGTTCTTTCTAATTTGGGGTAACTATAATCATTGGGAAGCAGCTGTGGCATGGTGGTTTCCAAATCAAGAAGACACAACCAATATAGACTGTATGACCTTGGATAGTTCACTTAACCCTTTTCTATTCTAGTAACTTTCAGAGACTCAAAATTGCAGAGAAGATGCCAGACTTGAATGGGTAGGGGGAATTTTCTCTTCTGAGATTTCCCTAGATTAATGAAATCACAAACCCTGTCTCTTTCCCTATTGATAATTAGGCAATTTTTCTTGACGTCAAGCATAAATAATTCTCTGTGTTCCCACTCATTTTTTTTCTGCTTCTGCCCCCTGGGAGACCAAGGAGAACAAGGCTAATCCCTCTTTTTTGTGACAAATACTTGAAGACAGCTCTCATATTTTCCCTGAGTCTTCTTTACTTCAGGCAAAACATCCCTCATTCCTTCAACCGATTTTCCATTGGTATGAGATTGAGGTCTGTCTCCAAGGAAGAATAGGATGCCTCCTAATTCTTAGGCAATCATAGTAAAATAAGTCTCTGTACCTGAACGTATTCATTCCCCACTCCCCCCACCTTGAATATGGGAAAGATGATCCCCAAACCTCTGTTTCTAGGAAAGGTTTTCTGAAGAGTTGTCAGCCAGACAGAAGCAAATAAAATAATTGAGGTCAGTGTCTCAGCTGTCTCCGGACTTGTCACAGTGATGCTGATAAAATCAAATAAGCTAGAAGTTTGGATGAGCTGTTAATGGTGAGAAATAGTTTGGGGCTCTGGCAGCTGAGAGTGGAGATGTTGTAAGTGTTTGCTCATTATCAAGATTCATTGTTTTCCATGATAGGGAGATGTTGGCCCTGCAGAAAATAAGGTCACTCGCTCACACCAGGTGGGAAGGTGGTTTTGACAGGTTTTTGTTTTTTTTTTTAAAGAATCACAGTTTCATTGACTTGGAAGGGAGTTGGAAGGGACCACAGAGGCCAGCCAGGTTAGCCCATCTTCTGTATGAAATAGCCAATAAACAGTCATCTAGTTTTTGTGACCTGAAGTTGGGGGGTTCCAATCTCCTGCTGCCATGGCCTACTTGGACAAATCACTTAACTCCCCTAGGTTCCTGTTTCCCTGTTCCAAACCATCCTTCTCATAGCCATCAATGAGATTTTCCTAAAGTTTAGGTTTCTACTCCTCCTTCCCCTCTACTCAGTAAACTAGAAATGCTTTCTTGTGTCTTTGATCCTTTGGTAGTCTGCTAAGCTAAGGTTTTTAATTAATTGAAAGAAATGCTAAATATCACGTAGAGGCTAGTAAAAATAAATATGTAATATTTTTCCTATTCAAGTTCATGGAATCTGAAATCTATCCAGAGACTCCAGACCTCAAGTTAAGAAACTGGCTCCTAGAACCAAGACAATCTTTGGTTGACCATGTAAGAAAATTGAGCTCTATGGCTTTTGAGGACCCTTTCAGCTCTAGGTGAATGACCCTGTGAACCTGAACTCAGGTAATGAGTTCTTCAAGCTTAGCAAGGCTGGTCCATGGATTGGGATAGATTCTAAAGTAACAATTCTCTTTTAAAAACTTAATTAATTAATTAATTAACTAACTTTTAGTCTTTAACATTCACTTTTATAAGATTTTAAGTTCCAGATATTTCCCCCTCCATCCCTTCCTCTCTCCTCAAGATGGCATGTAATCTGGTAAAGGCTATACATGTACAATCATATTAAACATATTTCCACATTAGTTATGTTGTAAAAGAAGAATCAGAACAGAAAGGAAAAACCACAAGAAAGAAAAAAAAGAGAAAATAGTATGTTTTGATCTGCATTCATAGTTCTTTCTCTGGATGTAGATAGCATTTTCCACCATGAGTCTTTTGGAATTGTCTTAGATCACTGTATTGCTGAGAAGAGCTAAATCTATCAAAGCTGATCTTTGCAAAATGTTGCTGTTAATGTATACAGTGTTCTCCTGGTTCTGCTCGCTTCACTCAGTATCAGTTCATGCAAGTCTTTCTAGGTTTTTCTGAAATCCACCTGCTCATCATTTATTATAGAACAATAGTATTCTATTACATTCGTATACCACAACTTGTTCAGTCATTCCCCAATTGATGGGCATCCTCTCAATTTCCAATTTTTTGCTACCACATAAAGAATGACTATAAATGTTTTTGTACTAAATATACTATTCTTGAAGATCTTCTACTATGTCAATGCACAATTTCCAACTGTGTTTGAAAAGGCAGGACCAATATTAATGGAATCAGTTATCACTGAAGACACATCTCTTTGTGCTTTCCGGAGTATGTCTTTGGAGACAACTTAATAGTACAGTGGAAAGAAAGATGGATCTGGAGTCTAAAGACCTGAGTTCATATCGTGGCTTTATTCTTGTGTGAACTTGGACGAGTTTTTGTTTTGGTATACCTCAGTTTCCTCCTCAGTAAAATGAGAGCTTCTGTCTAGATGGTCTTGGAAATTCCTTCCAGTTATAAATCTATGAACCTCAGAACTTAAAGTCCAGCAGTAGTATGAGGGCTGTCTTGTTCCTTTGTCAGAGAACTTCATATTTTAATGTGAGGAGGATGTTACTATTT